>NC_087213.1:43712035-43824535 GCF_015104395.2 Macrobrachium nipponense
AGTAACTCTCCAATGTACTAAAATTACTCGACGGAGAGATGCTTGCGTAATTGGCAGAAACTCCCTTTCGTGTTATCAATATTCGTTAGAGATCTACACGTCTCATTACCAGTCATTAACCCAGCTTAATTAAATTTACAATGGTCTCTGTGCAAAAAAAAATTCATAAGAATCCAAAATAAAGGTATTTAAACGCCAAAACTTAAGATCTAAGTGGAACGAAAACAACTGATATACTAAAAGGCACAAGATAGGAGTTCTGCACCCTCCAAGTAGTCTCTAAAAATGGAAGCTGGAAGGCTTGCAATGCAATGCAATGCATTGCGATGCAATGTGACGCAGAGGAAGAGTGAGCGGAGGCTGCTCTGCGTGAGTGTATGGGGAGGCCCTGTGCCACTGCCACTGCCACTACCAGCAGCAGCAGCAGCAGGCCGGAGCGAAGACTGGAAGTGGTGATGGCGGGCAGGCGAGTCATCCTACAACAACACGCAAGCGTATTTTTCCCTATTAATCATCGCCACAAAGAACGCGATCACACAAAACTCTTTGAAAGCATTCCAACAGGGCGTATTAATTAATTAAAGAGTTATCAGTTATAATGCACTAATCAATTCACCCACTTGTTCTTTTAATGAATCTATTATCATTCCGATCACCAATGCATTTATAATCACTGACACAATCCTTACCTACTAATTATTTTAACACCGAGCTAATGAGGTGATATTAACAGCTATCAAGTGGAAAGGAACCAGTTTGACTATAATGATGCTTTTTAGCTGACCAAATGTGCAAAGCGAATCATTATTTTCTTTACCGTGAATATTCTTGAATTTATATATATATATATATATATATATATATATATATATATATATATATATATATATATCGTAACGACCATTAACAATGGACTGAAATTCACAATACATTTATTAGGAGGACAGTCACGTATAAACTTTATCCATTCATTTCTAAAAAAAAAAAAAAAATATGAAACGATGTTAAATCTCAACGAAGGTAGTCAATATGTATGGGAAAAGGATATTCAGATTTGTAAGTGGAGCACCAAACCCAAGGTAGAAATGAGTGCATGGTTCCAGGCCCTGGCACCTGTCAGGTGTGGATTTTTAGTTTCCAATGGTCTGTGTCTTGGTACTGAATTTCTACCATTATGTACCAGTTCCTCGTTAATGGTTTGGTAATAAAACCGCAACTGGTCAGGACCTACGATAAGTATTTCATTTTTGCCTTCAGGTTATGAGATGTTTATATCATGTGTAAGAGTAATTATGATTACACTCACACATAATATATTCATGTACATATGAATGCATGTGGTAAGTCATTCAAAAGTATAGTAGAATTTGATACTAAACGGTGTGTTTGTGTGTATGTATATGTATATATATATATGTGTGTGTGTGTGTGTGTGTGTGTGTGAAAATGTGTCTGTTTGTATGAACACTATACAAATCCACATTTCTTGACGGATTTTGTTAAGATCTTTACCATAGACTCCTCTCTCCCCGAGGAAGGTTTTAGTCCAAATTCGAAATTCGATGGCTGTTTCTAAGGGGGTTCATAACCCCTCTTTTTCATATCCCTTCATTTTTACAAATCCACCTTTCCTGACCAACAAATTTTAATGAGATTTTTACCACACTCTCCCCAATCACACCCATTCCCGGCCCCCATCTAGAAATCCAGCGGTGGGGGGTAAGACATCACAGCGCAAAAGAGCCCCAAATGGAGGGGGGTGGGAAGGGATTCCCTGAACCCGTGGGGCTGGTTCTGCCCGTGAAATGGGGCTGGTTATGTCCGTAGACTTAGTAACTCCAAATTTAGCATATCTAATTTCGGCATACATATGACTTACTATTTGGAAAAGAATAGTGTGGGGGTGAAACATCAATGACACCAAAGGGGGTTGAGAGAGAGAGAGAGAGAGAGAGAGAGAGAGAGAGAGAGAGAGAGAGAGAGAGAGAGTAGAGGTGGTGTAAGGGAGAAGAAAGAAGAATAGACAGGGTGGTTGGAGAGAGATGGAGTGAGAGAAAAAAGTGAGAGGGAAAGGAAGTGAGAGAGTAGAGGAGGTGTTAGGGAGGAGAAAGACAGAAAAAGTGTGTGAGAGAGAGAGAGAGAGAGTTTATCAGTTGTCATTCAGTTATCCCAGGCAGCCCCCAGGTAGTACTAGATACGTGTGTGTGTGTGTGGGGGGGGGGGTTAATTAATTTGGAGATCATAGATGAGTAACGTTGTGCAGGACGGTAGCAAAATACTTATCCATGACACCAGTAAATCCCGGTGCTTAATCCCTGACAGTAACGGGACCGCCAATTCGGTCCACCTATTCGTCAGGAGAGCCCATCTTAGAGCAAAATCTTTTACGACAGCTTAAATGGTCTTTCAATCTGTTTAGGTCTTCTTGTAACCACTATTTGGGGTAACAATTATGCACGCTACGCCGATCAATTACGAAGGACATAGCAGGTAGGGAGTAGCAGCTCCCAGTATGGGACAACCATAATCCATAGGTTACCAGAAACAGGACCTTCCTTTCCTCACCTCCCTCATCCATTCCAACACCGAGCTACCTACGGTCACGGTGAAACATCCCGCATTACTCGGTATCGGGCCCACGGCCACGGGGCATCAGTCCCTCCGAAAAGGAAGGTCCAAAAAGGCAAGCAGGCGGACTGCACGCACCATTACTTACCTCGGCCATTTAAAAATGCCTTCTACACCACGCACTACCTAATGGATGGGTCAGGAGTCTCAGACTGCCAACTCAGAATAATGTCGAAATCCAGTCACTCATATGAACGCGGAATGTATTATATGTTACTTTCTTGGACTACAACATGTGTAAAAAATATAAAAGAAGCGAAACAAACGATCACATTTTCCTTTCCTTCTCCTACTTTCCCTTAAAAGCGCTGCCCTAACCTTTCTTCGACAAACAATGACACGTTTTCCCGTTACCGACAAACCCGGCAACTTTCCTTCTGTAACTCCACCAATTCAAAACCACGGGAACTGCTACTGTATACACGGGGGTTTATGGCAGATGGGTAGTAGAGGCGGAAAGAGGAAGGGGGGAGGGGGAACAAGACAGGTTGGGTTAAGGGGGCGGGAGTTTATGACATCCACAATCACATCGCAATAAAACCCTGAAAAGGGCCACCGGTGAGGCAAGGGAGGGGGGAGGGTTGAGAGGTAAGGCTCCTCTAAGTGTTTCCTACAATTGTTTAAACCCCGACAAGAGATATTTATGATAACCATGCAGACGTACCCTCGCCAGAAAGAAGTACACACACACACATGTACAAACCCACGGCGAGGGTGTACTGTAGAGTGGCAGGTCTGCCAAAAGCCTTATCAAAAGACGGCCGACAGACGCCATAATTCACCTTCTGACCTGCTTCAAAAGGAATTGTTGAGGGGTGGCGGGATAAACATGGATTTCAGGGCAACGAATGATAAAAACCTTCACATTAATAATAACACGAATTACAATAATTGTGGTGGTAGCATTAGTGTTCCAAATATAACGAGTCACAGAAAAAGACTTTTTTTCCTTTCTGATGAAAAAATTAGCACAATAAAACAAACACTGCCAGAATCTTCAGGCACAGCATATCTACAATCATCGGAAATCATCAGCAGATAATTATCAAAAAGTACAAAACAGAGAGAGAGAGAGAGAGAGAGAGAGAGAGAGAGAGAGTAAAAATGCGGGCCTACATCCAAAAGGGCCATTATTTATTACTTCCAAATGGGGCCGCCATAGGGAACTACGGGATTTTTCCATTGTTTAGGCAGCGCTCGCAATCAACAGAGGACAAATACTGACCATTCACCAAAGCCCTAAAAATCCATAACTGATCGCCTTAATATGAATTAAACAAGAGGACCAACTGTTCCCATACGATAAGTCTTCCTCTTTCAATGAAAAGGCAGATGTTAATGCATTTCGATGCGCTATTTCATCGACACTTATCAAAATGAATCGACGAAACTGTTCTTTATAATCTTAAAAGAGCAAGTCTTGCAAATACACCATACCCCAGATGAGCTAATGAAGAAATTAGGATGAAAGTCCTGTGTAGCCCTACTCGACTCACCGAATATCACTCAAATACTGCTGATTAAGTGTTTGCATTCACTTTTAATTAGCTAAGTAACAACAGATGTACAGCAGCCCTTTTCCCCGAAGTTTCTTCGTCACCATCTTACAAGACACCGTATAATATCATCACTTGAAGGCAAGGCAACTCCACGGATTCTACACAAATGTTTGCAATGCTATTGAAAAGTATTATTCTTGTATTTTTACTAAGGAGATCTTTCAAATTGCTAAAGGGATTAAGTAGGCAATCTTTTCGAGTACCTCAACACTAGTTGGTGACCCTTTTCTACTACATACTGTAATCAAGAGGCTGTCGAATTTCGACGAACTATTCCCGAAAACATCCACGAAACGATACAAGTTTCCTCTCACCTATCCTGGCACGAGCTCAACCGTCTTTCTGGGTATCACTTTACCTTACAACTTCTGCGTGTGTATTAATTAAAGGCAGTCCAAGTACACAGCCTATTCTTACTTTGTTTTTATCTGTTTTAGTAACACGAAGTCTAGGGGAATGTCTACTACACAGAATTATTCATTATTCCTGCAATCAATTAAAAGAGACGAACTAAATACGTCATCTCTTCATTTGCATGTATGGTAATTGGTGCAGGGCTTGACTGACGATTGCTGTGGCTGAGTTCGCTCCCAAACTGTAAATGGGTGCTAACTTTCGCTATGGTCGACATGGGTGTGGGGCAAGCAACCTCACCCCTATATACTTCCTGAAAAAGCAAAGACTGTACACTCCCAGCCGCACTCCTTCAAAAGACGGGTAAAGGACCTAAACAGAGACAAAATGCTACACAATTACACAGGCCATTCAAGTATAGCTAAAGATAAAGAACATCAGGACGTCATTCCGACGAACGTCTAAAACATCATTGCCTCAAGGGAAAGAAGGGGCAGATTTTTGTGAGTTTTCGACTGAAGCGAAATGACTGCATAGGATAATGACTTCCTGAGATTGAAGAGATGTGCTTGAAAGGTTGCACAAGCAATATCGTCATAAAAGGTCGAGATGAACAACCTGAGATGAATTGGGGGACATTTAATAACAACCATCCATCAACATGAAAGCATATTTGTTTGAGAGCAATAACCAATCGTCCTTGACTGCGTCAGGGAAAACAGTCAAGTGTTCAGGGAATATCACGTCTAAACAACAAGCAGGGACTATACACACGACATGATTGCTTCAAGGAGAAAAATTACAAAATACTCATTGCAAGAAAGTCCCCCGAGAATTTCGAGATCTTTCAAGTTCCAACGATTTAGAAATAAGAGAGAAAAGGACAGGAAAAAACTAAGCTCGCATTTGCACAATTGGCAGAGGGGGAGCAGGCATGCAGCAGCACAGGTGTGCGAACAAAACATATATATATATTATATATATATATATATATATATATATATTATATATATATATATATATATATATTTATATATATATATAACACAAATATATATATGTATATATATTTAGTATTTATACACACACACACACACACACACACACACATATATATATTATATATATATATATATATATATATATATATATATATATATATATATATGTAAAGGCGCTGGAGGAGGGAAAATGTCGGGAGGTGGCGGTTGAGTGGATTGTCAACATGGGGTCGCTATCATGATGGGTTTATGACTCTCACCTCAAACCTCCCATCCCCATAACCCTCCCAATAACACCCTCCACCTCACTCCCAGCCCCTTCCACACACCCCTTCCAAGGCAGACATCCTAATGCTAACCTCATCCCGTCTCTCTCTCTCTCTCTCTCTCTCTCTCTCCTAACCTTCTTCATCCCGTTTCACTCCTACCTTCGTCCCTTTCTCTCACTTATCGCTCCCTCGTCAATGAGAGAGAGAGAGAGAGAGAGAGAGAGAGAGAGAGAGAGAGAGAGAGAGAATGTTATCCATAAAATTCTTACTTTGTTCCCTCCATCGATATTGAATATCTATATAATATTTTCTTCTTTCGCGGAAGCCTTTCCCCTCGTGCATCTATCTCTTTTATCACCAATGCCTTTGTTTTCTGGGGTTTCTTCTGCTCTCTTCTTAGCAGTCCCTTCGACGTCCCTTCGGATTCCCTTCTCTTCAAATCCCATCATAAACACAAACCAACTGGCGTTGTCTGGGGAGGTAACCACATAACCTGCCATGTCATAAGAAAGACCATCTCAGACACCTCTACAAGTCGATTCGTAACTTTTATTCTTATCCCACACACGCAAACATGCTTTGCGTCAATATCTGGCACATTGCCCTATTATTTCCAATGCGTTTTCCCTGTTACCACCGCAAGTCCTTTCCGCCATCTGCTTAGAAACCTTACGTCCACATTCGCTTGATTTTCAAGTAAGGCGGAAAACAACACAGATTTTTCACTTTAGCTGGAAGACTACATGAACATAACATGATTTTACGACTTACAACAGGGTGTGTGGGGGGAATCTAGCAATTGGGATGAAGTATCTTCACTCCTTAAAGGCCATATTCAAGGACCATAACGAAGTACAAAATGAACACATTAGCTTCAAAACGACTCCCCTACTTGCGAAAACTTATACAACTACTTGCCTTCTACGATAAAATTATCCGGCAAACAATATATATTATAATATAATATATATATATATATATATATATAATGTGTGTGTGTGTGTATGTATATGTATGTATATATATAATATATATATATATATTATATATATATATATATTATATATATCTTCTACTTTCACTACAAGCTTGTCCTATTTGGGGTCGCTGTAATGGTTCTTCAATACTTCTTCCATCTCCTTCCGTCCAGTGCATCTCCTCGCTCAATCCCAACTCCCTCATCTCTCTTCACACATTATCACATATATATATATAGATATATATATATATATATATATATATATATATATCTATATATATATATATATATATATATATATATATATCTATATATATATACACACACACACACACATTATATATATATATATATAATAAATAATATATTATAATTATATATATATAAATTTATATATATATATAATATATTATATAATATTAATATTATAAGATATATATATATATATATATATATATATATATATATATATATAGATATAATAAAATAACCATTAGGAAGGGTAACAGATTTCATGTCGATATATAAAACCGTACGTGAACCCAGTGACTTCTGTTTTCATGATAATAGCAACGGCAAAAGCAAAATTAAAAAGATAAATATCAAAAGTCTAAAGCAGTACTTGGTGCGAAATACTGGCTAAGACTCTCCGAAGACCACCACCTCGCAAGCACGCGTACAACTGTCAATGCGTGAGCCATGAGGCGCAAGAGCCACATCCAAGACAAACAACGTTGCAAGAATTCTTCCTGGTCTGTTGTCAAAGGTTAAATCTAAGGAACCGCTGCCGACGAACATATTTATGCTGAAAGGTTCCCCACCACTACCATATGACAAGTTGCATTTTTCAAAAATGATATTCATAAATAAGACCTGTGCACACCAATGGTCATGAAACCGAATAAGATCAAACGATGATCCAAACCGGACTCACAGCAGAGACTTTCTCAAGCGTGAATGCGAGAGATCAGTGTGATGCAAAATAATGAGTGTAACCAAACACATAACTGACCCCATTTGTACAACATACATTTCCACCAGAAAGTGCGGCTCACTCCGCCACTTTTGATCCTCGGACCAAACATTACAAAGGACCTCGACGTCCTTGGGACCTTTGAATGATCATCCGCTGCGACATTTCGAGGCTTATGGAACTGTTTAAACATATTAAATAAAAAACAATCCTCAAACATCCTTCTTTCTGTTGAAATTTCCCTTTTTATCGAGACTGAGCGTGAATGCTCAAAAAGCACAATAAACACGACCCTCTTAAAACGAAACAGCAATCAGCATTGAAAATAGACGGCTATCGCCCTCAGCTCCCGTTATAACGATATCAGTGTTTTGAGAGACAATGTAATAGAGAAAAACTAAAGAAACCCGAGAATCAAGACTGGCAATTACGAACACCACTTCAGAGCAAGTGCAAAGAAAAACAGAGAATGTTCACAAAGCTCACCTAAGTAAACAAATCCTTTACCAATGGTGAGCATTGGGTCACTTCCGGGCAAAGAAGCGGAAACTGGCAATAATGCCCGAAAACTTATTATATATAATATATATATATATATATATCTATATATATATATATATATATATATATCACACACACACACTTGTTGGCCAAGTCGTAAAATCACTGATGTTCTGATTTCTCCTCTGTCCGCTGGTTCGAATCCACGAGAGGACAAAATTATTATTAACTAAAAAAAATTAATTCCCCTTTGGTTAACATATTTTGTAAATATATTAATGCCGAGGTAGAACGTTGCATATTAAAGGACATTTGTAGTTTAATGAACAAATACACACAATATATATATATGGCATAATTAACTACAATTTTCAATATCTCGTTAATTTTTTTTTTATCTCCGTTTTTCTGTAGGCACTGACAATTTTACAATTTTGGCATTTCTGGCCATCACACACACACACGCATATATTATATATATATATATATATATATATATTATATATATAATATAATATAGTTTCATTGCTTGTTTCTTCAGCGTTTGGCAACGGTAGAAACCGAACTCGTGCACAGTCTGGATTGATAGCGTGGACAGTCTGGATTGATAGCGTGGATATTATATATATATATATATATATATATATATATATATATATGATATATATATTAGTACACACACACACATAGTATATATATTATCACTGGCAAACGAATTCCAGTGTAAACGTCATCTTTCTCTCTATCTCAAACGACGAATCAACTCCACTTTCCTCGTGCATTGTCGAACTTATTCGAACACACGTGCTTGCGCACGAATCTCACGGAAGGTTAAGAAGCAAAAGTAGTCAGTTAATTCACTTATCATCAAAGTTAATGGGGAGCCTCTCTCGGGTGTCCTCGCCAACGCCCCAAGTGGACACTCAGGAGACTCTTCATGATGCAAGTGATGGCTCAACCAGGCCTTTTATCTCTCTCTCTCTCTCTCTCTCTCTCTCTCTCTCTCTCTCTCCTCTCTCTCTCTCTCTCTCTCCTCAATGACAATTACGCCGACAATGATCAAGCAACGCAAACCTCCGGTGACTGATATCAACCGTCCACAGAAATGCTGATCACTTCAAAGAAGCCAGGCGTGCAACATAACCGCAGAGACAGTAAAAAAGGCTTCACTAATAACTGAAATCCAAATGGACCAATAAG
Source organism: Macrobrachium nipponense (assembly GCF_015104395.2). NCBI lineage: Eukaryota > Metazoa > Arthropoda > Malacostraca > Decapoda > Palaemonidae > Macrobrachium > Macrobrachium nipponense. The sequence goes on from NC_087213.1 coordinate 43,721,500, forward strand.
AGGAATCCTTCAGGATACAAGTGAAAAGTCTTGTCAGCAAATTGTGGATCTTTAGAATAAGATATAGTCTGGGTGACCACTTGAAAAACAACGTTCATATTTCATCAACTTCAAACACCCCAAGAAAGCTTAAAAACGAAACCGAACGGAACAAAACCAAAAATCCCTTTCCAAAGAAAAAGGTTTATTGGAAATTTAAGGACCAGGTGTCTACATATAGTTGGTTGGCTGGTGGCAAAATGGGTGGGGTAGGGGGGGGGGGAGGCGGAAGAGGGGGAACTTCGTACAGTTGTTTTATCGATTTTATGTCTTGTAATGCCCTTGTCTCTAGTGCTCCACGGATTCAATTTCTCCTTCTCTCTGTTCGGTCTCCTCTCATTCATCTTTCTCCTCTCTCTTCTCCTCTCTACTGTTCCTCTCGACTCATCGCGCCTCCTCTCTCTTGCCTCTCTCTCCTCATTCTCTTGTTTGTCATGTACGTGACATACTTTATTTCCCCATTCCGTTTGATGGATCATCTAATCTTTCTTTTTTTTTTTTTTTTTTTTTTTTTGGGGGGGGGGTGGGGGCACATTAGAACAAAATGGATTCCTGAATCAGCAGGTACATAAGTGCTGTGAACAGTGGACAATGACGTCCTTCTGCTTACTGTACACCGAGACACAATATGTTCAACTCAGTAAATAGAAAATCCTTTTCACATAATATCCAGTCATGTTGGGTCGTCGGGCGGCAGCAGAAGGAGCCAAATCTCGCTACCCTGTTTTCTGCTGCCTGTTGTTGCTGCTTTCGAGGATGTTTGGGTGGGACAATTCAGCAATGCCTTTTAAAACAACATTATTATATGCTTGGTAACTGACTGAAATGCCACTCATTCTATCGATACTTTACTCTCATTTTTCACCTTATAAACCTTTTATCGTTACCGTAGGCGTAAACTGACATTATGTCTTACCTATGCACGACATTCAGACATTTCACTTGATAGATAAATTACGTTTTCGAATCTTCTTATGCTATTTTTTTTTATCTATTTTCGTCAATTCGGCTAACTAACGAGTACCAAACTAACCTAAAACTATCAAACTGTTATCAGGAGGATTTTACCAATCCCTATAAGATAAGGTAAAATTCGTCCTGAGAACTGATATTCATTCCTCGTTCCCGATCCGTGGCACACATCAAAAAATTCCATACGACAGACTCGGTGGGTGCCAGTCAACGCGAGACCAGCACACTTTTCATTTACTGGTGTTTCTATGTCATGGCGCTGCATATATATATATATATATACTATATATATTATATATATATATATATATATATATATATATATATATATATTATTTTTAAATGTAGAAGTCTCTGGACAGTCTCAACCACAACTTATAATGTGTAATGCAAACTGCTTCATCAGCTGGATGTTTGATTTCATGAATGATATTAAATTGTATAAGGACTCTCGAAATTCATTGACAATAGATGTCTAATTTCGCAAATGACAACCACTAGTTGTCAGATTTCCCAAATGATATCATCAATGAGTCTCATTTCCCAAATTGCATTAACATCACGTGCCTAATTTCAGTCCTTGCGTGAAGGCGTTGACTGCTCTCAGGAATGACATCAACACCGAATGTCCGGTTTCACGATGACATCAACTGCTCGCCTGATTTCAATATTATATATTCGCGATAACAAATCGATAAGTTCGACTCTTCTAAAAGAATTCTGCAAAAGGTCCTAAGCGGAAGGGTGAGGAATTTCCGGCACTTGAGTGAGATGGAAGAGTATCCCCCTCCCATCACAGCTTATTGAATAACCCTCAGCCGTGACAGAAGCTCTTAACAAAGATACAACTTGAATCATACGGTCAGATGCCAAGCAGTCTCAAGCAACTGACTGCAATACGAGTAAGGAAAAAAAAAAAAAAAAAAAAAAAAAAAAAAAAAACTCATTTTTACGTTTTGTTAAAGGTGCGTGTTGCCGTTGAACACGTACCAAGAACACTGGGATGGTTATCCATTACAGATGTCAATATATACACATTTATTACAATGACCCCGCAGGTCCTCATCCTGGCATATTCATTCATCAAAACAGCCGATCAATTCGTGGAGAAAAATAATAATAATAATACTCGAGTATCATATTATGCACAAGACTACCTCTCCTGTCGGGATCAACATTGTTGGTAAAACCTATAACTTGTAACCTGGTTTCGATTCAAGCAATCTTGAACAAATGTGGGGGCTTCCCTTCCTCCCCTCCCCTCCCTTCCTCCTTTCCTCCCCCCCCCCCTCCTCCTACCTCCTCGTCCACCTCCTCCTCCTCCTCCTCCTCACAGGAGAGCGCCGCTTCAGCCAATGTTTGAAGTTCATAAGCATCTCGCAGGACATGGCAGAGCCCAAAGCTGGAAGGACTTGCCGATTAAAGCGTCTCCCGGGGCCCATATATACCTGTCGTGATGCCACAGCGAGCAGCGCCTTGCCAAGGCACGACATTATCTGATGGCCTTATTCGGCGTCACTATCTTCTCGTAATAAAAACAGCTCCTAGGGACATGTAAGAAGATAGCTTCTTAAGTATCTCAAAAAAGACAAGATATCATTATCGGAAGAAGTATAAGGATTGTGACACCGGACCACAAAAATTTACACAAATATATATATATATATATAGATATATATATATATATATATATATATTATATATATATATAATATATAACCTAAATGAAGAAATAAAAGTTCAATTATTGTAACATCCCATCAACACTCATTTTTAGAGTAAACAGTTTTCTTATGGGTTGGATGAAATATTTGGCCCGAACTAAATTTCTGGTTGCACAGTATTTTGTCAAAGAATTGGCAATAATGAACAAAAATTATGAGCAAATTCTATTAATTTTATTGACACCTTGACCCTTATAGATGTTAAGTTTGAAATATTATTTTCTTTATTCAAATTAGAGATATAAATGTTAAGAATGAGACCACAAGACGAGGAGAGAGAGAGAGAGAGAGAGAGAGAGAGAGAGAGAGAGTAATGACGGGGGATGGTATGGTGTGGGTAACACTTGGTGATCTGGTAACGACTAAATCTGGTTTCTTTTTGGCCAACGCTGGTGGGCTTTTGGAGGGCGGGTTCTGCCAACCCAGAAGCCCTCATTAACACATGACTCTGTGGGTTCATAGAAAAGGCATTTTCACTACTACGGTGAAAGTCGAGTCTTCTCTCGTGGAGAACCTTCTACAATCAATCAAAACACGAAAAGGACGAATAGAAATACAATAATTGCGAGCAAAACAAAGGTGAAACGACGGGCTTAGAAAGAGGGAGAGGCGGTCGGACTGACAGACAGTTAATAGGCGTCTATGTAACATAATGCGGGACAGAGACTTTGGTGGCGGGTGTAACTGATTGCAGCCTCCTACCCGCATACATCATTCACGGGGACAGAGAGCTTTTAAAAGCTCTTTCTCTCTGATTGGTCAACAATGCGCGTACCGTACCTTCGAGATAGAAATGGCTACTGTCATTTCAGACCACCCCTGCAAGAACAACGATCAATGTGCAACTCTAGGAGTTACGGCCAAATGGAGACCTTCAGATCATTGCATGCACACCACTCTCGGCCAATCTTGAATCCATATATACAATGAACGAGACGGGTAACCATCACGTGGACCTTGCAGTGCAACAGCATTAACTGAGACCTTCATCAACAACAGGAATACCAAGGGACTCTTCTCAAATCAGAAGCCTGCCACAATGAGACTGAATTGCAGTTAGCGAAAAAAATAACGTTCCTGATTCACATGGCATTTGCTTGCCGAAAGATGAAGGCACAATCAAATAATAAATGGTAAACTTAACCTGTTACCAAATAAGAGGAACACCCATGACCTCATTTCGGAGCAATACTTAACTCCTCGGCCTTTGGGGCCCAACTTTTCTGACAGTCCTTCTCCTGATATCTGTGGTTGAAAACGTCTAGTCTTTATATTTCTGGCTTCTCATACTGCTCGACAGATCCAAGATAATACGTGAAGAGAGAGAGAGAGAGAGAGAGAGAGAGAGAGAGGAGAGAGAGAGAGAGAGAGAGAGAGTTAACCAGGGCCGTGATCTGTGGGTAAGTTTTATTGGCTCCCCTATGACCTTTGACTAGTATGTGGTGGAATGTATGTCGACGCCTCTTTCCCTCCGTCCAAACAACCAGCCCTCCATCATTTTTATTCATCACATCCAATTTACCAAAACAAAAACACTCCGAAACATACAAATTTCATCATATTAATGAAAAGAACATGATTTGAACACAGCTTCACAGTACCTCGAAACCTTCCTTCAGACACAGCCACACAACCTCTCTCCCACTGTGGAGGCGATATGTATATCTTAGCTCTTAAAGTATATCTTATCTTGGAGAGACGTGAGGAGTCACAGCATAAACAATGAATACTGATAAAAATGTTGATAAAGCACCCCTTATCAACACGTCCACCAAAATCCCAAGAGCTACCGCACCGTCGAACAACACATTGAGTCGGTAATAATCTTATAATAATAATAACAAATGAAACACCTAACACTCACGTTGACAATTACATCAAAATTTCCTCTGCAATTCAGGAGTTCTATTCCATCACAATATACATATATACATAAAAAAAAAGATCTCCCAAAGAGCATCGTCATTTTCTGCAAACAGCTGCCACGACAAAACCAGGAAACATTCAAAACAAAATCAAATGAAGATGATGAAGACTCCTCGACCTTCTACACAAAATCGCGAGCAAAAGAAAAACGGAAAGACAAGCGGGAAGCTTAAACTTAGCCACTTCCCGCATATGGGTGCTTAAAATGGGAGCACTTCCTGCCAAATCTCAACTTCAGAGAGAGAGAGAGAGAGAGAGAGAGAGAGAGAGAGAGAGAGAGAGAGATTGTTGTCCAGTCAAATTCCATGGGTACGTAATCTTTCTAATCCCACCCTGACAGCCACACCGCCCCCCCCCAAAACCATCCATATCCCAACACCGGTCGCACATTTCTCTTAAGCTACTGGACTGTGAGTAATGTTTCCCCATAGTACAAAAGACGCCATTCCATGCATCTGTTTCTCACTGCCTGTACTATCTCCAAATTCTCATTCCTCTTGTATGGGATTGATGATTGAGAAAGGGACTCCTTCCCTTCAAGATCGAATATTATTGTATTGGTTTCCTTGGGGATCATCAGCAGAATAACAATACACTATTCATAATCCCTAACACTTGGATGTCATTATTACAGTTAGCTCAAAAATAAATTATAAAAATGTCTCGTCATATATTTTGATACAATTACGACTAACAATCCATTCCTTCACAACTCGTCTGTTAGTGATACATGGCACATTGCCTAACGCAGGAAATCTAACAGGGAATGCAAAAGGTAACAGGTCAACCAAAGTGATCTTAAAATACCTTCTAGAGCTTAAAATGCCTTCATGGGTTTTAGATTGAGCTAAGTAGAGTTGAAGAAGAGATTTTAATAGCACAGGAAACATCATCTCATTGCTTCCTCCTGAGAGCCCATTGTCCTAACACAGTTAAATCACCTTTATGTCAATAACAAGGGCGGAATGGTTTCAAAGACATGTCAAGGATAGAGGGAGAGACGGGTTACGTCTCAATCATTTTCGACCAACGCCAGGATGCAGATTGGAAGGGACGACGCAAAGCTTTCCATACTTCTCCGTCTACGTCTCTCCACGAATTCAAGAGCCTGAAGGCGTTGAGATGGATTAGCAAGGGTCGGAAGGTTTCACAGAAGAGGCTATGGGGCATTGTTCCCTGGGTGTTTCAAAACAGCCAAACGCCGTCTTGTTTTCGCTCCCCTGAGACTTTTATGCCTTTATGATAACGTTACTGCATAAACAGATACATCTTAAAAGGAACAGAAGAAGCGGTGGTCACCATATCTCGATACACAGGAAATAGTGACTTGGGAAGATTTGTTAAATCGAATGTCGACTAATTGGCGTCATGTTCCACGTGATGTTTTCTGTGGCAACTCTGCTGCTTTCCGCGATTATGTTTAGATTTTGCTTTCTGTTCTCCTGATCCCGTCATGACAAATGGACGCCATTACATCTTTTCTCTATCAAAAGCAAGTTCATGTTTCCCCATCCGAAGCAAAGATCATGCACGACAGTTCTCAATCACTCAAAGGGAGTTAACACTTAGTCAAAAATGTGACCAAGTTAAAAAATGAAGAAACTGGACTTATCTAACTAAAAGTCTTTTGATAACGGAATCCACACGAGCCAAACTTTTTTTTCCGAGAGAAATAGTAGCTTCATCTGCAAATTAAGCCACACATACATACACAAACACACACACAGAGAGAGAGAGAGAGAGAGAGAGAGAGAGAGAGAGAGAGAGAGAGAGAGAGTGGGGGGGGGGGGGCACTGGCAAAATACGAAAAGCAGTGTGTGTGAAGCTGAAGTGAAGCAATAAATTAATTTGCAAAAGAGGACTGCACGACAATGACATGCACTTGGCAGAAATCGTGCTGCCCAAAAAGGAAATCACTCCTTATATTCTTCACAACATCGATTCGGTTCACACAAAACAACTTTTACGACTGAAATTACCGAAGAGCAATGATTTAAGGGAGAGTACAGGGAGGGAGGGAGGGAGGGAAGGAGGGGGAGGGAGAAGCAACATAAGGATTGTTTTATTGCAGGTGCAGAAAGGGCCCAGCACAGATCCGTAAGCAACTGGGGTGTCATTAAATCAATCACTTCATCACGTTCGGAAGGTGACATGGTTAAGGTCGTGGAACAAATATATATTCCACTTAATGGGAGGTTAAGTAGAGGGGCTGAGTATCTGCAATTCAGTCTGAAAAGTCTGCAGACCCCGGCTGAAGGACCAACTGAAGAGGAAAATTGTCATAAAACGCAACATGCCTCAGCACAGCACACTGCCGCACCGCTGACCAACTGCAATCGTTATAAGCAGCATTCTTCTTGCTGAAAAGGAGCTGCTGGTCTGTCTTGAAATCCGGAGACGCCTCACATAAACTGGAAACGGATAAAAGGCGCCATTCTCTTCTTTTCGTTCGAGTACAGAGCGTCAGGTCTGATCACTGACATCTTCCACCTTGCAAATCCCTGAACACCCTTCGTTACCCACTCACATAAAAGCGAAGCTTCCTTCCACCCCCACCTTCCTCAACCCGCCAGGCCCATCATCCATCCATCCATCCATCCATCCATCCATCAAGTCTTCCTTTCTAGACAGCTCTCCCCACTCCCCAACCAGGGTTTCCTCAACCACCTGTTTTCCTTCGGCCAGTATTTTCACACTGTTTTGATGCGTAGCGCACACAATAGATAATACAAAACAATAAAAACGACGTCTTAAAAAGTTTCCAAGTCGTTCCGGACCACAAAATTGCCCGCTTTCAGACATCTATTCGTTATAAACATCACCACTGATTCACCTTGGACATCCAACCGCCACTGCTAAATATGCTTCCACATGTGCCGCCGCCGCCGCCGCCGCCGCCTCGCGTTGCGCTTCTTAAAAGATGGATTGCCTTCCCAAGGCATCTGAGCCCTCAGGAAAGAAATGCCTTCTCTCTCAAAAACAAAGGAAAACAACAGAATACGATCCGTTTCCATCATACTTCACGATAATATCTACAGAACCTTAAGGGGCAATCCAAAAAAAGAATTACATGATTCTATTAACAATAGCCACCCAATAACTATAATATAGACTTCAAACTGCAAGTGACAAGTTCCTTCAAGATGAAAAGAAACGACATTTAGAGAGAGAGAGAGAGAGAGAGAGAGAGAGAGAGAGAGAGAGGGGGGGGGGGGGGGGTTTCGATGGTTATAGGAGGGCAGCGGTGTGGTAGTGGTGGATCCATGTGGTCCTATGCGGTCAGCGTCGGCCACAGGAGGATCCGGCCTTACAACCACACGGCCACCGACACAACACTGCCCACATCACAAAGTTCGATCCGCACATGCGCCGCACCACTTCAAAAAACCTAAAGTGCGTAACAAGAACAAGTGCAATAGAAATTCCTGTATGTAATCATATACGAGTCTTAAACGACAATGATGACACTGATCAACTTATTCGGAAGCCGACTTTCAGCAAAGATGCACCGAAGATGAACACTACGTTGAAAAACGTTCGCAGACCATTTCCACCCTTCAGCATTCAATGGCTGTTATAAAGGGGAAATCAAAGTCACTTTATCAATTGTGACAATGCCATGAATGAACAGTATGAGGATTGAATTAAATGTAAGTCCAGACACACACGAGTTCTCTCTCTCTCTCTCTCTCTCTCTCTCTCTCTCTCTCTCTCTCTCTCTCTCGTGGTCTTCTTTTCATACTCCAATTCAAACTATGGTTTAAGAACCTAAAAGGCCAAAATAAAGCACCACATTTAAAATGGATAGATTGCCCACGTGTCCCCCGGAGCCAATGCCACAAAATCTCTATCAGCACCTCAACGCATCTTTGAAGCTCTACGACGTCTACTAGATTTATTGGAAACGCTCACAAACACACAAAAGGTTATCAGAATGTCAACTATATTTCTCCCAAGATCATAAATAAGCCGTCGCATCTAGTCTTGTTTCTCAAAGTTAAACAACCTATTGTGTGTAAATAAGAGAAAATTCACAAAAGTTACATATAAAGACAAAAAAATATATGTTTACACACAAACACACACATACCTGAGAGAAAAGAACAAGATATCATCTCTCTTTCTCTCTCTTTTTCTATTATAGTATATACTATATATATATATAAATTAGAGAGAGAGAGAGAGAGAGAGAGAGAGAGAGAGAGAGAGAGAGAGAGAGAGAAGATGATATCTAGTTCTTTTCTTCCAGGTACGGTGCACTGTGCCGTGTAGGCTAAAGCGTTTAGCCATCAAGAAACGTTGAGGGACATACCGTTTGTGAGGGAGCTACTGGAAGTCTACCTGGGGAGCCTAAGCTGTTTGTTTAGCCTTAGTGTTTGTGTGTTCATTCCTACTTATCTTCCCTACAGCCTCTTCCCCCTCCCCCTCCCCCCGGCCTTTACTCGAAGGCTTTGATAGCCATTTTAGAGAGAGAGAGAGAGAGAGAGAGAGAGAGAGAGAGAGGTTTCATAATTCATACAAAATTTGTAGGCGCAACATTGAGCCAAATTATAGACAAGTAAAAACTGCATTAAAGTTTCTTCGGCGCAACCGATTTTCTGTACTGCGTATAATGCTGCATGAAACTTTCAGAAACGGTCCAAGAAACTCTCAGCCGCGGCCAATGAAACTTACAGCCACAGCCCAGTGGTGGTCTGTGTTGTAGGCACCTATAACGATGCCAGACGCACGATCATGGCTAACTTTAAGCTTAAAAAAATGAAAAGTACTGATGCTAGAGGGCTGCAATTTTGTATGTTTAATGATTGGAGGGTGGATGATCAACATAGCAATTTGCAGCTCTCTAGCCTCCATAGTTTTTAAGATGTGAGGGCGGACGGACAGACAAAAAGCCGTCTCATTAGTTTCTTTTTACAGAAAACTTAAAAGCCTAACGATCTATTCTATGCGATCAAAATTATGACATGGAATTGCAATCATATGATAAACATTGACACTCATTTCTGCCCAACAGCAATATTACTTAACATTTTGTTCAAGAAAGACGAGTAAGATAGTGGAAGAAGACAAACAACGACAAACTCTAACCTAACCTAACCAAGTGGAAATTAACATGTTAACTGAATATATGTCAACATCAACCGCTTATCTCTAAGTATTCTCTCGATAGTTTTTTTTTATTATTAAGAACTACGATTAATTACTATACCCTAATAAAAACTTCAGATATAATAATAAAATAATAATAATAATAATAATAATATAATAATAATAATAATTAGCAAAAGGAGAGTACGAAACAGAAGGAGAATATTAAAAAAGAAAAAAGAAAAAAAAGAAACGTGGGCAAGAAATGACAGGCGAGGGGGGGGGGGGGGGGGGGGGGGGGGGGGGGGGGGGCGGGGCTATTACAGAGGAAAACCAGGGCGACGTCTATTAACGGTTCTTAGCACAAGGATATTGAACCAATTCTGGGAAAGGCCAAAGCACGACCGACGTTATCTTTCCCCACATCCCGCATTCAAAAGCGGCCAATTAGATTATCAAGGCAGAAAGGCACAATTTTTCTGGGTCATCTGCAGTCGTTCACTCACTGAATATCAAGTTATTAGTTGTAAAGTAGGTAACCACTGAACCCTTTTCCTCTCACTTTCCATCATAAGTTTAAGAATGAATAATGAATTAGACAGTTATTTATTATATGCGGGAATGGATATAATCATTGAGTAAAATAGGTTAAGAACCATCTATAACAATCAAACGACTGTACAAAACGCCGTTCAAAATCAGGGTTTCCACCAACAAGGCGGAACTTCCTAGAATAGACCTACGACTCCGACTCCCGCCTCCCCCTCATGGGCCCAATCTCTCCCCTAAAGTGCATAAGTAAACAAAATCACAGCAGAGGTTCGGGGGTGGGTGGGGGTGGGGGTGGGGGTGTGGGGAGAACTAAGCAAATCCCCAAATATAGGCTCCTCATCACGGGGCTCCCATATCCCACAGGCCAAGAGCTCCCAAGGCCAGCCCAGGGGTCTTTTATGGGCCGGAGGGTCCTGGAACGAGCCGCGGTCTAAGGTCAATAGAGACAAATACAATATGCAGCTAAACGAGATTACGAGTAACGCTTCTTCTCTTCCAAGAGCCTCGACGTTTAATGGGGCCTTTCACTTAACAACTTGATCCTCCTCCGCATCAGTGATCGGCAATACTCTGCGGAGAGGCGGAGAGAAGGGGGGGGGGGGGGGGGGGGGGAGGCGGGGGGGGGGGGGGGGGGGGGGGGGGGGGGGGGGGGGGGGTGATTGTATCGCATTCTCTCTCATGTATTGACACACTCAATAATAATCGGGAGGGAATGTACGGCGGGATTAGGGAAATAAAAGGTCATTCTTAGACATCATTCACCATGAATAATGAAGGCAGGGCAAACGATTTATTGAGAAGAGCTCCATACTATTAACGGCGAAAAGGGAAAAAAATCAGATAGGTATGTACCGCCGAGGCCGAAATACATAAGTCCGTTAACTCCATGTCGTATAGGAAGCAGGACAGCAGAGAAAGTAACTGCGGTGCGACTTAACTTCACGATATTTAAACCCAAGAATAACTACTTCATAGAAAATTAAAAACAGGTCAAAAGATCAATAAAATACGACAACTATGGAGGACGCAAATATGAAATATCACACAAATAATTTAACTCTTGATGAGGACAGCAAAGGAAAAGAAACAACGCAGACAAATATTTTGATATTACTTGATATACATCAGCCTACGCATTATTCTAATGAGAGAGAGAGAGGAGAGATGGAAGAGAGAAGAATCGAGAGAAGCGGAGGAGGAGAGAGAGATAGGCCTACCTATCATTAGCGCTACTTAGACCAACAAGGTCTCAGGGATAAATAAATAAATAAATATCTCCGGATGAGAAGAGGAAGGGTGCGAGGAGGTCCCGATATCGAGATGACTGCCTTGATAAACTAACGACTTTAGTTGTGCTGACCAATACCATCCCCTTTGGCCGATGACTACATCACTTCATTCACAAGACTTGTCTCCATTTCATTCCATTTAATTCTTATATTCTTGTAATTACTATTATCAAAGAGGATAAATATAAAATTAATAACAGAGTATCTCTCTCTCTCTCTCTCTCTCTCTCTCTCTCTCTCTCTAACATAAGTAATCCATTATATCTCATATCGCTGAGGTAGTGGTGACCCATTAGACGGCTATCTGAACTTTGGAAAGAGTGTCCACTTTCTAATTTAGTTCAGCAGTTATTGAATTGTCAGCTGTAAAAAAAAATAAATAATAAAAAGACCACCTATTTTTGTCTACATACAGTAAGGGAAAACATACTTCATTCAATTTAGAACCATTGTACTTCCACAATTTACGTTCAGGATAGAAAAAACATATGCCTAAGCTTACTTGTACAAGCCAATACGTTGCTCGTGCGTGCGGTGTGTGTGTGTGTGTGTGTGTTGTGTGAGAGAGAGAGAGAGAGAGAGACCGAGAGACGAGAAGAAGAGAGAGAGAGAGAGAGAATTTCTAATTTCGAGAACTCGGGGAATTGGAGAATAAACCTATTAACGCCATCGTCTCATTCGTGGCCGAAGACTTTCAAGTTCCCTTCAGAGCGACGTAAGCAAAAAGATGTGAAATATTAAGAAATCTACACGAACACACAAATGGATGTATTCAGCATTAAAATCAGATTTCTTGGGCATTTGAATAACGAATAAGCTCTCCGGAGGCACGACCAAAACAAGCAATAGCTCGAAGAAAGTCACAGATCGAAATGATCTGGAAGGAAGTATATATCGCTCATTGCGATCAGTCAAGCAGGCGAACATTGATAAGGATCGCAACCAAACTATGGAAAATCTTGGCAAGCCAAACAACGGCAGGAAACCAAACAGGAAACGAAATAGCCACGTCTTTGAACAAGCCCCCTACGCATTTCACCACAAAACAGCAAATACATCTGTTAGTGACAGGTTGTGCCTATAAACCCTAAGATATTTATTTTTTATTTAATAAATCTTTACCTTTCTCTACAAAAGAAAACGTCAAATAACTACACTTAAATAAAGGAAAAACCAAGTAAAGGGCCATTTCACTTTGGTATTGATGCATTTTTTTGTTTGCATGGTCAATACCAGGTGGTCGAATCTTTAAAAATTGACCATTTTTACATTGTCTGTAACACTACGTCATTAACCTGTAGATATTATAGTAACTGTATTATTATATTATGATAATTAAAGATTGCAAATCTGGTTCACCATAAACCCTCCAGCGTTCTTCAGTCACGGCAATTAACTGTTTACAAGACAACTATTGTAACACACTCATACAAATGATTATAACTTCTTTCTATTCTAGACACCATTCAACACAATAATATAGCAATGGAAACATTTCAGACCACCTGTACTGGTCTGCTGAATAACAGCTATCCCAAAAATCAGCCGTATCAACCTTTAATGACCCACACTATACCCAATACGCTTTTGGTTAGCACTGATATCTTTAAGTTAAAAATCTAGTTACATTTGATTTCTCGCCATGGAAACATGACTGTGGTAGTGATGGTTCACAAGGCATGTTCTTACTTTCAATCGGATGGTCAATAACCCCGAAATAATAGACATAACATTCCAAGCGAGGTCTATGGCTAAGATTTCATTACATCAAGAACATACTCTGCTGCTCATCGCATATTTATTGACCAAAGTGCCAGGTACTGTTTATGATGATGCACAGCTCTGGGGCTACTAATACCAACATTGCTTCACTGACTGACATGTTAGCCCTTATACTTAGCTGTAAGGATATGTGAGGAAACACAACTCACACACACACACACACAGGTACATACTTTTTCCTTTGTAACCCCCATCTGTCATTTATACGAGCTTTCTTTTTAAACTTAATCTTATATTTCTCCAGTCTTCTAAGAAGGGCAAAACGTCGAAAGGCCTGGCAGCCCTCCATCGTTTCTCTTTTCTTCGCGGATTTTGTCTTAGAGAGATATATATATATATATATATATATATATATATATATATATATATATATATACATACATACATACATATATATATATTATATATATATATATATATATATATATATATTATATATACACATCACGTTCCATATTTTTGTGATCCAGTTCCACACATACATAAATATATGTGTGTAGTTATATATGTAAGAGTGTGTGGTAAGAGAGAGAGAGAGAGAGAGAGAGAGAGAGAGAGAGAGAGAGAGAGAGAGAGAGAGAGAGAGATTCTGCAAGAGTAGAACGGTTCGAGAAGAGGAACCCCTTTTCCTTCTATCAAAAGGATGGTGATGGTATAAGTGCGTGATAGTGTCCTCAGCCTTAGGCTAGACCTATCATCCTTCTCAATCATCCTACATCATACCTTCTAACCTTTCCTTCCAGTCCCCAGTCCATCCATCCCACAGAAGGATCTTCCCTCCGGGAAGAAGTGATTTCTTTTCCTTAGAATGATGACAGTCCCTTTCTATCTCCCTCCAACTGCTGCTGCTGCTATTCCAACAGAAAAGCGTCCTCCCATTCTACGGGCAGCGCACGGAAAAGGAAGAGTTCGAGCCAACAAACCACTTCCCCCAGAAAAACAGTTCTCAGAGTTTAGCTTCCAGTATTGATCCTAATAAATATCATGAAAAGGCAAAAAATGTCGAACTGATAACCTTTATAACCACAGCAAATAAACATAATCAAAAGAGCAAGAAGTACTGGTTATTGCAAATGGCACAATATGTATATTATTAAACCTACGCCTGTAAAATATAAGGAATATCACATTCTTCGATTCCCCTAAAATAACTTTAGACAAAAATGAGTGTCATCAAATACAAAAAGCCTTCAAAACGCGCGCGCAAGAGAGAGAGAGAGAGAGAGAGAGAGAGAGAGAGAGAGAGAGAGAGAGACTTTCAAATAAGACGTCACAAACAAAACCTTAGTAATGACCAACACTGGACCCAATACGCTTTTTGGTTAGTACATAGGTGAATTATACTTACGGCCCTTATCATTAAGACGGACAGAACAAATTTCGACAGTTGTAAACACTAATCGACATCATGTTTTGAAGTGAAACGTCATAACCGATAAAGAACCTTGCTATATATATATATATATATATATATATATATATATATATATATATATATATATATATATATATATATATATATTATATAAAGTGCAAAGATTGCATTTGAAACAGTCAAAAGGAAATATTCCCTTAAAAAATTTCCAAAAGTGGGACTAATTCATAACCAATCTGTCAGAAAGAGACCTGAGTCTATGACCTAGTAAGATCTCCAGCCACAGCCTCAAAGTTACCAAAGAGAAGTTCACGTCACACATTTAAACTCGGACGTTGCTTAAAAGGGATTACACTACAAATAAAGCCTTTTAACAGGTCGATGGAAAATGTAATGCTACTCCACAACCTAGACACTAGCCTATCTCAGAGCTATAAACTTTTTTTATATCACTTCAACATGGGCAAAACTACTGCATATAGTATAATTTCGCCAATGTTAAGCAGTTTCCAATACCAAAAGGTTACTCTAGAGAAAATACCAGACAACACTGACCTCCACATTCATACTTCAAGTGAAACTGTTACTATTTGTCATTCCCACTTCTTAAAAGAAGAAGAAGAAGAAACTGGCCGTTCACCTTTCTCTCGGTAGTTGTCAAAAATCCAGGTTCTCTCATTAAACAAATCAAATATCATATGTATCACATCCACAATTCATCTGAGGCCATACAAACAAACAAACAAGCACACACACACACACACACACACACATATATAATATATATATATATATATATATATATATATATATATATATACGTATATATATAAGTAAGTCACTATGTCACTGTTTTGCTCTGCCTGAGGAGCGCGAGCATGAGGTAAGAGCTCCCTCCTCCGTGTTTGGGAAGGAGAAGAGCATCGCTGGAGCGGAGGAGCGCCAAGCAGAAAGGAGTTGCATAACCTGCCATTGGTCAGTCTATCAATTCAGGGCCATAAGTAAAGCCGTCGCAGCGGACCCCTCATTACCTCAACCATTATCATCATTATCAGTTATCACTTATTGTTATCATTTATTGTTATCGTCATGGGTCGTGCGGGTCGCTGAGTCCTAGAAGGGCACGACCAAAAAGGTGGGGCGGGATTCACATATGCCTATCTTACCCTGAGCACTGATGATGACCGCCTAGCGATGCTTGAGTAAAAGAAAGGCACAAATCGCTCACACGCTTCTCGCTGCGAATTTGCTTCAAATACTATTTCTTATACTGTGATTATAATCAGTTCTGAAATATTCACAAGTGACGGATTAAACACCTAAAAGGTTTTGAGAAAGACCGACTCAGAGGCTGCCCAAACCGGCAAAGCCAGAAACACCTGGTGGACGGAAGAGGACAGCATCGCAAGATGAGGAGGCTTAGAACCTTCAGACAGACAGTCAGTCAGTCAGTCAGTCGCACCCTCCGTTCTGGCAACCCACATTTGCTTCCACAATCGAGTTCTGCGCCACAACGACTTTTCAGCTTCTGATTCATTTGATAGACTGACTCCCCTAGTTACCTCTACTCGGGAAATGCTCGCGCTCTTTCTCTCCCATTGACCCTACCTGGCCCATACACCACCCACAGAATCACTCAATCTACATGACCATCTCGACCCGATCACGTGATGGACGCCGAGGTTGCTGGGCTGTAAGAGATACAGGGCCTCTCCTCCGCTCATTCATCTGGGCCGCATCTCCAAAAGCTCTCGACAGTCTAAACTAACACAACACTGGAGAGAAGAGCAGAAGCTATGCTAAAGAAAACACGGGCCCGAAAAGCCAAGACGCAAAAATAAACCCCAAGAGACGACGGGAAAAATAAGCACTTCTATTTGTACAGGAATCCTACACTTATCGCCCAAGCTCTGGCACAATCTGTAATAGTGTAAACAAAACTAAGTGATGGCAGTGATAAACACACATTACTCCCCTCCGCATGACTCCCATTCGCCCTGATGGAAGATCGGTACAACCATATGCAACATTCAACTCATGTCTTCATTCATTTTTTCATAGATGACATTGCACCAACTGGAACTGCCTACCTTGCACCCACCCACCCCCACCCCCACCCCAACCAAGAGTGTTACAAACATATACCCTGGAATGATCGAAAACAATATTCATATTAAAAAGGAAAAACCATCGATCTATTTGCTATTACAAGCGACATCGCATTATCCACCAAATAAAGCGAAATGGGATTTATATGACTAACAAGCGTATCTTTCGCTATAAATTGTTGCCGAGTTTTTCGATGCATATCAAGTTGAGAGTCCTAATTTGAGCAGACCATAAAGCCGCCTGATCCTCGAGTCAAACAGTAATACATTAACAACAATTGCAGAGGGTTTCAGCCAATCTTCGCTCCGTTAATCAACACGGAAAGTCTGATGCCTACGATAAACAAACACAAAAGAATACTAACTACTACTGACTAATCGTCTGCCTCTTTATTATGCACTGTTTGTTGATGAAATACTATACGAACTGCTACGAGGCTTTAGAAACTAATCTGCGCATGTGCAAACAACGTGGTATTACTTACTGCACCTGGACGTAAGATCGAATCCACGGAACAGATCAACATAAGCCAAAAGTAGCATTCATTTGCAGTTTGAGGAAAGCTTCCATAGCAATTATAAATGCCAGAGAATCATGACTTTCGGAAAGAAAAAATCGGACGATAAAATCCTTTCACCGTGTACAGCTATCGGGGGTTCGACCCTGAACCTTTCCATCAGGGCCTGTATCAGGGAAGCCTGGCGATGTCGAGTCTGGTGTTACGTGTAGGCTGCCAAGCTGCTTAGTTTACAGGCCTCGCAGGTCATCACTAACCCCGTGACATAGCCTGATACAACCCACAGCAACCTTTATCTCAGAAAGAGCTCGCATTCTCTCTCTCTCTCTCTCTCTCTCTCTCTCTCTCTCTCTCTCTCTCTCCAATTTCTCTCTAGCGTCTCCCAGTACCAAAATACCACTTTCAGGAGACCGCTCAAACGACATCCTTCTTCAACATCGCAAGAAAAGACAGCTGACGGACGCCACCGGATAAGAGTTGTCATTTTCCCGAAACATACAATCAAGAAATTTTGAAACTTATAACTGAATCAAAGATGCGACCGAACTACGAGGTTTTACATTTCTTAATATTAGTTGGGAACGAAAGAGCGCGAGAGATTGTACTTGCGCTTTCAGAATCTAATTTAACACCACATAATCACCTCTCGGGTTACACTATTGCATGCTCCCCAACTCCCCCCCCCCTACCCGACCCCCACCCCTGCCTTAACCCACCCTCTCACAGAACAAATGAGTCGGGACGATTGGAAGTTAGAAAAGAGTTAATTGGGAGAGTGGATATCCACCTCTCCATTTGCCAAGCCTGTTAACCGCCCTCCTCTCGCAGTCGTATCCTTCCCCAGTGTCTCCCCCCCCCACCCATCCACATCCCCCGCCCTCACCCATCCACATCCATCCGCCATTACCAATTAGGACCTACTCCATTTGTCACGCTCCTTGGTAAATGTCGCCTCCGGTCACTCTGGTTGTAAGACCAACCAACCCCAGTTGGGGGGGGGGTGTCCCACCACCCTCCACACACCCCTTGCAGCGCACAAACCCTAACCCAACACAATTCTTAGTCATGCTATTCACAAAACTCCACTTCATTTCCCGGCATTTTTACACCTAATTAGATCACAAGATTGTAAAACACATTTAATTCCCAAAACCTCCTATTATGCCTAAAGAAAAAAAGACCACGACTTCGCCCCAAGTGATTCTGCACCCGACTCGTAACAGAAATGTCTCAGGTATAACAGATTTAATTACATGTCGCATTCGCTGGAATGCCTTCTTTTTATTTCTGCAATCAACTGATGATATCGAATGCTGCTATTACAATAAAAGGGGCGGAGCATATCAAAGATTGCACTTTCATTCCCAAAACGAGTTTTCTTTTTACCAGAGAGAGAGAGAGAGAGAGAGAGAGAGAGAGAGAGAGAGAGAGAGAGAGAGAGAGAGAGAGAGAATCATGGACACATCATCTTACATAAAAAAAATTATTCCCATTTCAAAAGCCTATTATATCCTTACAAAATCTTTTCAATATCTTTCCGGTCTAAACATGAATCACTTGCGTATACAATGTACAAAAGCAACTACACGTGCATACAAGAATCACCAAAGTTGAGACTAACTGAACGTAAAGAAAGAAAGATGAAGAAGAAGAAAAAAGACTTCATAAGAGAGATGAAGGAGCTTCACGCAGATGAAAGGGAAAAAGGCGGTGGTGTGTTTATCATCAAGGGCGCTGTTTGGGACAAAGGAGGAGGAGGAGGAGGAGGAGGAGGAGGAAGAGGAGGCGAATTGCGTGGCGGAGAGGAGACATGAGAACAGGTGGCGCCTAATTAACAGGAATGACGAGCCCGAGATCAATTCGTGTGCCCATAGAAAACATCCCTGACTCTGCACACAGCCTAAGCGCGCACATTACCTACTCATTATTATTAATGAAGACATTAATTAGTACCGTAAGGTTTCATCAACTTTACTCTGACTGATATTATACGTTTGACTCCACTCACTTTTCCCTAGCTTTCGAACAGGAATGCAAACACTTTCCTGACACTCACACACACACACACACACACACACACACACACACACACACATATATATATATATATATATATATATATATATATAGATATAATTCTTTTTTACCAGTATAACAAAAAGCCCGACATCACAACAAACATTATAATCTGGAATTGAGACTTGCACATATATTGAGGCTTAACAAGCTCTGCAATGCAAAAATGCCTCCGGGATGGCAATTTCCTCAATAAGATTTCTTCCGGCATCAGTCAGCTTCGAAATCTGTCAAAACTGTCTCAGGCCCTGTGCTTGGCCCAAGCAAGAAGCAATAAGTCTCCCCTTGCGCCATAGTCATTCAGTTATGGCTTTCTTGTTGAATCATTCAATTCTGAAATCCGTCTCGTCTCGGATTCCCTGGGCCAATATCAACACGGGTTTCTAGCCATTATTTTTTGCAAATTCGATTTCTAAGTAACTATGCACCAGACGAAACAACTGAAAGGATTCCGGCTTATTAGGGCTGATTACACCACACACACACACACACACACATATATATATATATATATATATATATATATATATATATATAATATATATATATATATCTAGATATAATATATATATATACTACATACATATATATTATAGATATACATACATATATATATATATACACACACACACAATATATATTAGATATAATATAAAACTGTAATAACATTCAAACACTTAATTTCTCGATTTCTCCAAACCTTTTATATACGCTTGTCACTACATAGTCTAAGATCCAAGTGAATACCAGATAAAGAAACTCTGATATGCGTAGAAGATTATTTTCATCTTGTTCTACACTTGGATCTTACGCTTTGTAATGAAAACCGAATCCATACAATATTTAGAAATACAGAAATTAAAGACGGCATAAAAAGTTATTTTTAATACAATTGCCAATATATATGGCAAAAAAAAAATCACCGGTAGATCCCCAACTTATATAGTATATATATATATATATATATATAGGTATACCCATATATATATATATATATATAGTGACATAGTGACATTAATATTATAATATACGTATGTATATATATAATATATATATATATATATATTATATATATATATGTGTGTGTGTGTGTGTGTGTATACATGGCTTAATTCTTGATATCTTGAAGAACAAAAAGTAACTACTCAATAACAATCCTCAATACGTCAAAGAAAATCAGCTTATTTGTGTAAGCAGATGTGAGTTTATGAGGGTACGAATGTGGAGGACGATATTTTACACAATTCCGTACAAAAGTAGATTCCTAATCAGTGGGTATTTATTAATCAAACATAAGAGAAAACAAGGCTAGAAATGTTGAGGCAGTAATTACTCTAAAGAATATTTCGCTATGCTGAAGACGAAGAACTTCAGCAGTTACAAATTCTATATACGTATATAAATAAATAAATATATATATATAGATATATATATATATTATATATGTAATACTATATCTACACACACACAACATATATATATATATATATATATATATATATATATATATATATATATATATACTATATATAAATTCCTCTGTGAGTGCCGCCATAAATATGAAGTGGTAAAACAACAACCCACCAGAGGATGAGTGCCCTCAGAACAGAGAGAAGGGAAAAGATTAGCAATAAGACATCCTTCAGATGCTGGCCTGGGGTTTAGGCGAACCTCCCTGGATTGGTCGGACATTACTGTAGAGGGTTGGAAGTTGAATCAATCGATTTTTTAGCTTTTGTTTGCAAGCAAGAAGCTTCAGTAAAGCTGTAGATTAAGGGAATGTAAAATGTGCATAATGCAGATAACGAGTGATAATATATAGATCCTCTTTCAAATCATCTATAAGAGTTTTTGAGGTCTCTCTCTGCTCCTCACTCCTAATACTTCCAAATCTTATATAGACCAATTCCATCAACCTGTCATCCTACAATCTTTCAACTTGACTAAACCAAATCAAAGCAAGCTTTCAACTACGCTAACTTTTTACCACCTCTACATAATGCCCATTTCTCACCTTCACAGAGGCCCTTACATCATCAATACTAAGCAAACAGATCCATCTTAACAACTACATCTGTGTCCCTTTTATCAGCATTCAACATCTAACGTCGCATTGGCTCAACCATTCCATCTTGTATTCATTTCCCCCTGTATTTGTATGTGTATGTGTGTGTGTATATATGTTATATATAGTATATATATGTATATATATATATATATATATAATATTATATACATATGCCTACCTACCACCACCCCATTTCTCCTTTTATTTTACCCTCATTTCCCCTTCAGCTATCTATATACATCTCCTTTTCATCTTCCTAGCTGATGGCGTCTCCTCCCCTCTATCCTCGCAGCAGCCTTCCGTCCTCCCCTCCTACCACCACTTACGAAAATGAATCTGTGGAGTGGGCAATGAGAGAGATTATCCTGTGAACGATTAAAAGCAATTAGCGGAGGACACGGGCGAGCGGTCAGCCGAATGGCTCCTGTCTGGTCGCTGCAGAGCCTTTACGTCGCTGGGCTGTCGCAAACACACACACACACACACACACACACTTCTCCAATCGGTGCAACAAACAAGTCTCGAGGGTACCATGCTCCTTTTCCTTCACATAAAGACGATCAGTGTTCTTCGTAACGGTGTCATTCGTCCAAAAGAACAAACATGAAGGACTAGAATGTAGTAGCAAATACTTACACATGGCTACATCGTGAATGTGTCCTGCGTCTAGAGATAAGATCCTACACCAAAAATAATGTCCAACATAAGCCCCTGACTAATAACGTATCAAAATTAAGGCCATCGTTCGCTATTCTAAGAGACATTCAAGAACAGAACTCAAGCATCAAGTGTATACACTATAAGACACCAGGCGTTATATGGACTGCGTTGCAAACCTGCAAAGCACACCAACACCTATGTGCCACCAAGGACACCAAATTTATAACACTCATATTACTTGCTCTGCGGTGACGATGCAATGTGTCTGTCTGCTCAGCCGAAGACAAAAACCAACTGCTAAAATATCCTATGTACTTTTTCTCTTTGGTTATTTATTATCTCCCAATAGAGTCAAACTGCAGAACAAATGAAGGAACGGATGACGCCCGTTAATTATATGACACGTACTCAAAACAAAACTTTAAAAGTTACCACCCATTTGATCTCTCTCTCTCTCTCTCTCTCTCTCTCTCTCTCTCTCTCTTCTCTCTCCTTTATCAAGGACTCTTCCTCAAGGTCTACATGATCATCGAGTATGGTACCCTCCAGCTTCCCTCCCGCTCAGCGTAAGAAATGGGGGAAGGGCGCCCTCCTTTAATATTTGCCACAAATTGAACTGATCCCGACGTCCTCTCAACCAGAAGGCCACTAATCGCTGCTAGGTAATGCAATTTTACACCCAGTAGCATTTCTCTCTCTCTCTCTCTCTCTCTCTCTCTCTCTCTCTCTCTCTCTCTCTCTCTCTCTCTCTCTCTCTTATTAAGCTTTTCTGGCGCGTCGAAAATCATTTTGCTGTTAATTCCTGCCAAATAAACATCGAATCGCCCACAAGAGAGAAAAAAAACAGAAATTAATAGTAGAAAAACCCATATTGAAATTTAACTGTTAGCTGCTTTCAACAAGGATATCCTTCAAGGATTATACTCTGACAACCATACTTCACCATATAAAAAACTTCATCCTGGATTTCTCTAAGATCTTAAAGTAATTTCAAGACAATGGTCCTGGAAAAAGGAAACAGTAGGTAAAGAGTAATCTAAACTTGAATTTTGAGACCTTTCCGGATTAAAAAAGAAAAAAATCACATAGTTACAGCTCATCATCATTCCCATTTCTTTTACAATGACTACTTCAAAATAGCATATACTATTTAAGACTTGACAACAACGGACGCCACAGATTCTCAACATTTGTTTCGAGTATCCTGCCGTCACGGTAACATTGGTTGTCAACGTCTAAATGAGAGAGAGAGAGAGAGAGAGAGAGAGAGAGAGAGAGAGAGAGAGAGATGAAGACGTTAAAATGAGCCAATCACGATGAGCTTTCCGGATCTCCGAACCGTATCATAACTCACCTAGAAATGGTGGTTGTGCATCGCTTCATCCACTCGGCCACCTCCTTTCAAGCAATCAAACGACCACATAATGAGGGAGGTGCATACTTCCTTTGCCATTCCGCTTGCCCATTAGCCGCGCTGTAATCCGCCATACCATTATCAGAGGCCTCATGTAGAGGCTGCTGCTGCTGAGGCGGCAGAGGGGGGCCTCCAGGGCCTCCTGAGCAACGGCCAGCAATCGAAGGACATACAAAACACTTGTCATCATCACCACTAGGACCCAGTCTCCAATACGACGTAATGACACCTGATCAATAATAATCATTTGCTCTCTCTCTCTCTCTCTCTCTCGTTGGCGACACTGGAGGGGATGCGACAGACGGCCACCGATGTATAATAAGGCCAGAGATAAAGAGCGGGATAATGACCGACCCCACATAAATGGATTTCTTATCTAGATCAGTGGAAGAGGCAATTGCATTGTTCCACACGCTGTAAATCATCTAACGGCCAGCCATGGCTTTAATTATTCTTCCCAGACATCGTATACATACATGCGGATTGCACACGTATCTACTAAATATATACAAATATATATGCAGGGTAGCGCATTGACGAATTTATTCTTAATGATAAAGACTGTAGAGAAAGAAAATGCTCACTCAGCACAAGAAAATCAAAAACAAGCAACTGGAGACAACAGCGAATTCTAGCCATCATGACCTACGAAATAACTGAAGATAAAATAAAACTTAAATATATATATATATATATATACTATATATATATATAAATTATATATATATAAATTCTGATTCACATCGGAACGGAACCCAGATCTTTCAAATTAGAGGCTGACTGACCGTCAGAGGAAATAAAAGTCGAAACCTAAGTCCTCCCGTAGCTGAAGTTTTTCCCGGGTAGGCTGGCGCCTAACATAAAAGCAAATCTTACCCAATTTCCCGGCTTTAAAACAAAAACAATATTACATTATATGGAAATGAACGAATAAAAGGCAAAAATTCACTAAATCCAAACACAGGCCTTGATTGCAGACCTAGTGTCACCCTCAAAACAATACAGCGTGTGCTGGTTACATTGTAAACATTAATAATAATAATAATAATAATAATAATAATAACAACACAATTTAGGCCGAAAACCAAGCATTGGGGTAACTCAGCGCTGAATGGAAAACCGAGAGTAAGAGCTTAGTAGAGTGGAGGGTGGAGAGTAAGATGGAAGAATATGAATGGAGGTACAGTAATAGGAATGAAAAGGGTTGCAGTAAGGGGACCGAATGGACGCTGTAACGAACTTTAAGTAATGCCTACAGTGCACATCGGGTGGGTGCACTTACGGCGCGAACAACCCGCCACCCCCCACCCCCCAACACACACACGTGGATATAATAGTAATGATGATGATAATAATGTATAAAAGATATTTCGGGTAATTCAATTCTTATCTGATATCTATCTCTGTACCTGCCTAGGAATTGCCCTTTCCAAGATTCAGCCAAGTTTTCGACACTTTGCTGCCTCTAACTACCATTTTTAAAGAAATCAGTTCATTGTCTTTTCTCGCTCTTGTGAGGACGAGGAGCACTGTGGCAATGGTGAGGCCTTGGAACTTTATTGCTCTACTTCGGTCCTACTGTATTGCTCATTCTGAAACTCTTTATAGAGCCGCCAAATTACATCTGATGAAAGTGTGAAAAACTACAGGCTTTGCAACTCCTTTCATACCTTAGCGTGGCAAGGGCCGGTGATGGCTCGAGTAAGTTTACTATAAACTAACTCACCAACCAACTTATATCGGTTCCCTACCAAGAGTTTGGATGCCATAAAAACAAAGAAGTTATGAAGGGCGAACATGTAGTGACAACACGAAAACGGGTCAATTTGGTCTTATGAAAACACCGACATCATAATCCCCGTCACGGCCAGTTCACACCGACGATTTGAACTTGGCTGAAGGACACCCTCATCAAGATCTACTCGCCAAATTGAAAACAACACTCAGGTTTAGTTCTCGTTCCGATTCTCGTTCTGGCTTAAACACCCAGGTAGACTCCTCCCGTGTAGGGACCTCGATTCCAATAAATATCTACGAAAACCCAAGAAGAACTCCATTAAAAAAAAAAATAAATGTCAAATAAATCATTATAAAGGCTAATGCCATGGGGGGTTCGTGTCAACAAATCACGTGCGCTCAAGAAGCTTTAATCAAGCTGCACCTTTTTGTCGGCATCTTATAACCAGGAAAGTAGTCGAAGTTGAAGTCAGCCAGTGCAAGGTGAGAAGTACAAGTCAGCATCGAAGTCATGCTCACGCACGTAAAACCCCAAAGATTTATTTACACTTGAACCCCAAACATTTCAATATTACTACACGCAGCTACTGGATCGTCGGGCGAAAATAGTCCCTCGAGCTATGAAAATCTCAATATTTGCCTTAAATTTTCATTTTAACCTGAAAGTACAATGGTACCATGTGTTCTTTGAACAAACAGTATATAGACTAATTAAAAATGAAAAATAATGATATATATTATCTGAGAAGCCGAATAACAAATAAATATTAGGCGTTTAAAAACATGGCATTTTTACTCCTACGAGTTCCTATAATCTCAGGCATCCAGGTCATCGAAAATTTCAACATTATAGAAAAGGAACTCTTGCTAAGAAATACTGAAACAAACATAAGCTGAACTTTAAGTTTTTTTTCATTTTTCACGTTCCACTACGAGTGAAGAGAAGACTTGTAGGTCACAAGGCAGTGACGGACAAAATATGAAAATTTCACCCTCAGTGTGTGTGTGTGTGTGTGTGTGTGAGACCTTACCTTACCTTACAGACCTTACATCTTGTTCGGGTTGCCCCAGGTCCCTCAGTGTGAGGCACCTCTAATGTCTACCAGAGAGTTGCTAGTACATCTTCCGGTATATTTTGCATCTTCCAATCTTGGATGGTCTGGGATGCAGTTTAGATATTTGTCGAGCTTATTCTTAAACACATCTACGCTCACTCCTGATATATTCCTCAGATGAGCTGGCAACGCATTGAATAGACGCTGCATTATCGATGCTGGTGCGTAGTGGATTAATGTCCTGTGTGCTTTCCTTATTTTTCCTGGTATAGTTTTGGGCACTATTAATCTACCTCTGCTTGCTCTTTCTGATATTTTTAGTTCCATGATATTTTCTGCTATTCCTTCTATCTGTTTCCATGCCTGAATTATCATGTAGCGTTCTCTTCTCCTTTCTAGACTATATAATTTTAAGAATTGTAGTCTTTCCCAGTAGTCTAGGTCCTTAACTTCTTCTATTCTAGCTGTAAAGGACCTTTGTACACTCTCTATTTGTGCAATATCCTTTTGATAGTGTGGGTACCATATCATATTGCAATATTCAAGTGGACTACGAACATATGTTTTATAAAGCATAATCATGTGTTCAGCTTTTCCTTGTTTTGAAGTGCCGTAACAACATTCCCATTTTGCTTTACATTTTGCCAACAGAGTTGCTATTTGATCATTGCATAACATGTTCCTATTCATCATCACACCAAGGTCTTTAACTGCTTCCTTATTTGTGATGGTCTCATTATTAGGTCCCTTATATGCATATAGCTTTCTTTCTCTGTCTCCATAATTTATTGATTCAAATTTATCAGAGTTAAATACCATCCTATTTACCTCTGCCCAATCATATACTTTGTTAAGGTCTCTTTGTAGAGCGTTCCTATCTTCATCACAAGTAATTTCTCTACTTATTCTTGTGTCATCTGCGAAACTACTCACTACCGAATCCTTCACATTATTGTCTATGTCTTCAATCATAATAACAAACAGTATTGCAGCTAACACCGTACCTTGCGGCACACCGGATATTACCTTGACTTCATCCGATTTCTCGTCGTTTGCAATAACTATCTTGTTTTCTGTTGTGTAAAAATTCTTTTAACCATCTTCCTACTTTATCCACGATATTGTGTTTTCTAATTTTCTTCGCTAATATATTATGGTCTACTTTATCAAAAGCTTTTGCAAAAGTCTAAATAAACCACATCTGTTTCATTTCCGCTTTTCATATTTTTGAATATGTTCTCACGGTGGGATAACAGTTGGGTTTGTGTACTTTTTCCGGGTACGAAACCATGTTGTCCTTTATTAAACAAATTATTTTTTATTAAATGTTTCATAATATTTTTCTTCATTACCCTTTCATACACTTTCATAATATGTGATGTTAGACTCACAGGCCTATAATTACTTGCCTCTAGTCTTGATCCACTTTTGAAAGTAGGGGTAATATATGCTAATTTTGTGCTCATCATAAATCTTGCCTGTATCTACACTTTGTCTTAATAATATTGCAAGTGGCTTTGCGATAGAATGAACTACTTTCTTTAACAAAATAGCAGGAATTTCCATCAGGCCCTGCAGCAGCTCCATTTTTAATTTCATTAATAGCCTGCACAATATCAGCTTCATTAATATCTATGTCAGCTAAATATTCACTATTTTCATCCCTTACTTCTATATCATTATCTTCATTATCTATTCTAGGGGTGAATTCTCTCTTATATCGTTCTGCCAGTATAGTTGCAAATTTCCTTTTTTCATTCGTTAATCTCCCTTCAATTCTCAGAGGGCCTATTTCTATTCTTCTTTTATTCATCTTCTTCGCATATGAGTATAATAGCTTGGGGTTTTGCTTGATATTTAATAGGGTTTTTTCTTCCAAGTCCCGTTTTTCATTTTCTTTTGATTGTAATAATCTTTGTTCTGCATTTTCTATCTTACTTTTTAGTTCTATAACTTTCCATGCATTTTTTTCTTTTGCAAGACCTTTTTTCCACTTTCTGATTTTCTGGAACAAGATCCTTCTGTCTCTTGGTATGCATGAATGATGTTTACTTTTCTTCTTCGGTATATATTTTTCCACTATTTTCTCCAATATTTTATATAATATCTCCGTATTTACCCTTATGTCATCACTTACGAAAATATTATCCCAATCTTTGTTTAATTCTTCATTAATTTCTGACCATTTTATATTTTTACTGTAGAAGTTGTATTTTCCATATCCTTCCCACTTTTTCATTTCTTGCTTATCTCTATTTTCACTTGCTTTGGAATGAACTGTTTAATTCTATGACATTATGGTCTGAAATATTCGCATTATAAACTATTATTTCTTTAACATAATTCATCTCGTTCACAAATACTAGGTCTAAAGTATTTTCCTTTCTTGTTGGCAGGTGATTTATTTGTTGAATGTTGTATTCTAGTAGCATATCTAATAGCTTTTCAAATTGCCTCTTATCTTCTGCACTACTATTACTCTCTTTTTATATGTATAAGTACAACCACAATCTCCTATTCGTTCTTTCCATTCTAACGAAAGGAAAGCTGAAGTCACCAGATAGGAGAATAGTCCAGTCCTTGTGATTTCTACATATATCATCCAATTTTTCAATTATTAAGTCCAACTCTTTAGTATTAGGAGGTCTATATATTACTATGTTCATCAATTTTTCAGATTCAAATTCTACCGCTATTAGTTCACATTCTGAGTTACTATATTTCTCATATATTTTTCCTTGTTTTTTGTCTTTCCCATATATTGCGGTTCCCCCTTGATTCCTATTTTTTCTATCTGATCTATAAGTTTGGAACCCTTTTATTTGATCATCATTCCCAGTCTCTTGGGAATACCAGGTTTCACTTATATTCATTATATCTATTTTCTTTTCATTTTGGGGTTAGTTCTTCTAAGTACTCTATTTTTCTTTTTGAGTTACTCGTAACTAAACCCTGCGCATTCATCACTATGATGGTTTGCGTGTTTTCTCCTTCATTTAATACTGGTAGTAATAAGGATTTTCCCATGAGAGAGAGAGAGAGAGAGAGAGAGAGAGAGAGAGTGGGGGGGGGGGGGGGGGGGGGGGCGGTTTGCGATGATAAAAAGTTAACTACTGGATCCAAACTTATGGAAGAGGCCAATGTGCACTTGTAATATACGCTATACAATATTTGCATAATTTTGTATTTTGTCTTGGTATGGTGTTTCACGGGACACACACTATTTTACGTTCGCAAAATCTCTTTTGTTTACCAATCCTTACTTCACAGTGGTTTTAATTGCATGGTATATATAACTGTTAGACACATTCATGCATCCTAAAAGCACAATCACGAGTTTACTAAGTCGATTTGTGTTTGCTTTCATGCTACTTGAATAATCCACGGCCTGTTAAACTGTCGATTCATCACGAATTCTACTTTTTTGGTTTGTTAGTTTTCTGTAAAAGAACACTATTGCGATGGCTTTTTGTGCGTCCGTCCGTCCGCACTTTTCCTGTCCGCCCTCAGATCCTAAAAACTACTGGGGCTAGAGGGCTGCAATTGTTGTGTTGATCATCCACCTCAAAATCATCCAACATGCCAAATTGCAGTCTTTTAGTCCCAGCAGTTTTTATTTCATTTAAGGTTAAGTTTAGACAGGCCACCACAGGTTCCCGACTGAGAATTTCACACCGCATTATACGCTGTACAGAAACTGGATTACGCCACGGAAGAAACTTCGGCGTAATTTATTTTATACATGTACGCACAGATTTTTCACCTGGCTCGTCGATACAAATAAATAGCCAGTGCATAACACAAAGCTCCCTAACGATCCGCAAAGCTATCAGAAATCGTGAAGTTACCCAGTCATCAATACTTCAGCCAAGCAGGAAATCATGACACCACTCCCACATAGCCCTCATTAAAAAGTCCCACCAGAAGCCATTCTCATCCTCAGATCAAAACGACCTGAGCCTTATATTTGTGTGAGACAAAAAAAAAAAAAAAAAAAAAAAAAAAAAAAAAACAGTATCAATATAAAAGACTATTAAAAAATTACCACTATGAAGGGACACGCAAAGTATGATCTACGAACTACAGAGTCAACAATAAGAACAAAGATAAGGTGAGGTAAAGCATAAAAAGGAAAGAAAAGAAAAGGAAAGAAACAAGGCGGCGAAACGTTCCCCCTGGCGAATGATAAGGAATGGGTCCCCTCCAGAAATCTATTGAGAAGCAAATGAGCAGGAAAACAGCCGATACAAGACTACTTGAGAGAAGATTACCCGTCCCCTCAATCCCCGAGAGAGAGAGAGAGAGAGAAGAGAGAGAGAGAGAGAGAGAGAGCATCATTTTAGGGAAAATTTTCATAACCATCACCTCCCACCAAAAGCATTTTCATTTAATAATTATAAATTATAGCTACATTTACAGCTGTTGCATACACAGCTCCTATTACCCTCTAAACACAAAGAGACTGCATACGACAAGAAGCATATGAATGAACATATTTTCAAGAATGATTATCAAACGAACAGGAAGTTTCGTGTTTAATATTCAACTTTGTCAAGTTAACAACCTATCAATCCTGATATAAAAATGAAAATATATCTTTAAACTTCGTCAGCAATGGTCACAGTTTTATTTATTGCAAACAGGCAATTTCCTGAAAGTTCCAGATAGACCGGAATATCACCTCAGCATTGCTAGCAGACCAGATATCACCAGTATTCCAAACAGAGCGGAGTGCTACTACCTCAGTGTTCCAGATAGACCAGACTTTCGTAGAATATCAGCCCAGTGTTGCAAATGGACAACCTCCGAGAAAGGAGTGTAGTTGAAGGGGCAGTCTGTGCCTCAGCGGAAGACAGGCTCTGTAGTCCACGAGATAAGAATGTTAGCAACGCTGATAAGAACTACAATTAAAGGATAGGTGTTAAGATAACGGAGTACGGAAGTTTTGCTTAACGTCACTTACTGAGGCCGCATACGAATGTACACATCGTCACATATATTACATGGAAATTCACATCCACAATAGCATCCCTTACAACAGATGCAACTCCGTTCAGCATCGCTTTTTGACGCTGGTTTCACAATGTTAAGACATCAAAGAAAACTGACAAGTAAGCGACATTCTAAAACATCTAAGAATCAGTTATTTATTTTCATTTACGTTAAAAAGATGATAATGTATAACGTAATTCCTACACAGAATTCAAATGCTAAAAGGTTAAGGATAACTTCTTAAGGAATCACATTCAAAATCAATACGGCAAACACCCATGAAACTATATATATATTATTTATATATATATATATATATAACATATATATATATATATATATATATATGGATGTGAAGCTCTCCTATGGATATATGCAATCCGAATCAAAATTGTTGAAATATGTAGCTTTTGATAGCGTTGTGTTTGATCTGCAAAAACTATTCGTATGAAAACGGCATTTATGATTTGAGCAGAAAAACGTCGGTGCATACAATTATAAGTCAGATTTCAGAAACAAAACTGTATTTTATATAAGAAAAGTCCTAAATGTCAACTGCTCCTGTACTCCCGCATGTTACGTAAAAAATGATCTAAAATTAAATATGTAAAGTATAACCTAAAATAATTTAGGAGAGACTAAAACAGATGCTTTGAACAAAGAATAGCATATGATTACGCATACTACGCAAGATTCGCAAGTTGCAGAACAAAGAGTTGTTCGCAACCACACAAGTATTACAAACGAAGAACTAAAATCTACTTATCATCCATGTAACACTTGGGTCTTAGGTGACTCAAGTGCAGTTTTTATCTTTTCACGAAAAACGCACTGAGAGGAACAGAATGACCTGCGTTGCGCATTTATGGAGCTAACGATTTTCAAAGCGACATTAGGTAATGAAGGAAGTTGATACTATTAGAAAAGATGAGATATGACTATAAATTAATTAATGGCGAAACAGCTTTCATAGTCACTAATAACTGCCTACGTGAAAAATGATTCCATCGAAGCATCTATACGATGAGACGATACGTCGACACACACTATACCCTGGAGCAACTAAGATTCTAAACATAATCACCCATATAAATAAAAAAAAATCAGCGATATTTGGTATAAAGGTTCTCCTCGTCAACTGCTCAATTAAATAACAGTTAGATGTAGTATCTTCATCTACATATACATTCTTGTATGAAAAAAGAACACCTAAAGGACCGCTAATCTCAATTGGTGATAAAATATGCCGGCGAACATAAACTAATAGAGAGAGAGAG
This sequence comes from Macrobrachium nipponense, assembly GCF_015104395.2. Taxonomy (NCBI): domain Eukaryota; kingdom Metazoa; phylum Arthropoda; class Malacostraca; order Decapoda; family Palaemonidae; genus Macrobrachium; species Macrobrachium nipponense. The sequence goes on from NC_087213.1 coordinate 43,754,152, forward strand.
AGAGAGAGAGAGAGAGAGAGAGAGAGAGAGAGAGAGAGAGAAGCTTCAACGGTGGGTTGGGCTTTCCCTTTCTATCCAATACCAGCCCTTTGATGTTCGTTGGGGCTTCCCCCACCCACCCCATACAGCCCAGCTTCTCGTCTGCATCCACCATCACTACCGACTCTTCCTCGCCATTCCAGTATTTCCGACATCCATTCCAAATACCGGTTCCTGTCACCGCGAAAATCCTTAATAAATGTCAGTGTAATAGAACCTCTGAGAAATCCTCATATAAAACGAGAAAATTCTTGTGTGTGTGTGTATGAGAGAGAGAGAGAGAGAGAGAGAGAGAGAGAGAGAGAGAGAGAGAGGGGTTACTTATGCAAGCAATGTAACGAGTACTTATCACCTCAGTTCTCATGTGTTATCAAATATCAAACCAACACTGACAAATCTAATCGTACAAAATGCACTTGTTGTCTTTCACAATAACGTATGCGCTGTGCCAACACAATGCCACTAAGACTCAGAGTAATGTGAAAGAAGAAGAGATGATGCATAAAACTCTCTCTCTCTCTCTCTCTCTCTCTCTCTCTCTCTCTCTCAAATCAATATGTTCATTTCATAAGCCTCTCCACCTTCAGCCCTGCCCTAAGAGTAAAACAAGTAGGTCTTTAATCCATCATAATGTTGCGCCCGATAAGCCGATGCATTAGAGAAACCCGGCAGAAGACGAGGAAGGATAATCATCAATGAGAACAAGTGGATGACACGAGTATGCCCTCTGACCAAAACTAAAGACGTCCGAAGACGTAAGAATAATCTCCAGCGAACCTGAAAATGAGTCGGCATACATACATACATACATGGCGCACACAACCGACGAATGCGCATTTTCCAATCTGGCGGAGGCAAGAGATGAGAGAGGAGATGAAGAAGGCCCTCTCCTCTTCCTCCTAAAGGAACATGTCAAGCAAAACGAGACATTTTCTCCGCCAAGCAGAAGGCCGACATGGAGCGGCAAATGACAAAACGTCCACCCAAGAGAGAAGCGAGACAGGGAGAGAGAAAGAGAACACAATTAGCCACCTCGTTACGACTTACCTTTGTAATTTATTGTATGAGCGGAAAATTCAAAATGGCCACGGCTGCTGTTATTCATAGATGAAGCCAATACTTTGCAGTTAATAACCTGGGCATTATACCATCGTGCAATTCATTCATTTGCCACACACAATGGCCGCGGTGGTGCTAAAAACATTTCCTATTCCCTCGCATACCACCCCACCCCCACCCCCATCCACACCCACACAACTATCCCAGGCCTTGTCCCCATTCGAATCGATGGAAGATCTCAATACTCTCCAACAGACGACTTTCGACCATACAGGCATCTGGAGGATACCTCCTTCTTGGCCACATCGCTCCAGCAGTCTCCTGGCAAACCCCATCTGGTGGGAGGGGCCTGTGTTCTCCTTAAAGCTTATTTATGCAAATGCTCCCTCGACTAATTATGACTGGGCTATTGTTACGCGGGCGCGATTATTCTCAACAAGAATGGCCCGCGCTGACAAGTCCGGCATCGAAATAGATAATTTGCCGCCAGAGAAAATTCTGTCGATGCTTCGCTACGCGGTAATGGGAAGAGAGAGAGAGAGAGAGATGAGAGAAGAGACGAGAGAGAGAGAGAGAGAGAGAGAGAGACTTTCCAATAAGGATGTAATGCTGAGAAGGCAGAAAAACAGCCACGGACAGATAGAGCTAATATATGAAGACTGCCAACGGGAAAAGAGTAAGACTGCCTGAAAGAATGTCCCCAAATTGGAAAAAGTACTCTCTCTCTCTCTCTCTCTCTCTCTCTCTCTCTCTCTCTCTCTCTCTCTCTCTCTCTCGTGCAAAACGAGCGACATAGAAATCCGATAAAATGCTAGTGGGCAAAAGAAACCAGAACTGGTCACCTAATACAAGTGTAATCACAACACGCTCGACGCTCCGAACCAGCGCACAAAAATGACAAATATCCAATTAAATCCTAAGTGGTTCAGTATTAAAACTTGAGAGGATAAAACTTCAAACGAGGCTCAAACACGTCCCGAACGACCTTGGAAAAAAGGGGTAAAAATGAACGTCACAATTACCCCGCCCCCTTTCATCACCTTACCCGACGCCTTTGCAAATATGATCAGTACAAACGACAAAAAATTAATGGCGACTTACCTCTCCATAAACTACAAATAAAAAAAATTGGATTAATTGGGTTCTTCTCCCTTAGAGTGAGTGAGCTTGAATATACGAGTACGTCTACTTTCCATTGTTTCTAAACCTGCCTCATCCAGACAGGTAGGTTTAAGTTAAGAAAAAATTCTAAGAGAAAAAGTACCTATTCTCTCTCTCTCTCTCTCTGATATAAATAGAAAAAAAGGTACAATGCCTCTTCCCCCACTTCCTATTTACTGCTAACATTATACTTATTCATTTCGTCTGATTTTGTGACAACAAGCCTGTTATCTGAAGCTCTATAAAAGTCTAAAATCTAGATACTACATCAAGAGAATCACATCGCCTTGCTCCCGAAAGCAATAGACTGCTCAATGGGAAAATTCTTATCCATCATCGCATTCCCGAAAGCTCTCACTGCCTGTGACCTGTGAGTAGCAATGCAATAAATGTTAATAATCCCAACTTTCGTAGATGATATAACAATTTATTTAATACATATGTATATCTCAAACCCCGGTAACTCTAGATAGTATACCTATTTATTCCTGTTCACATATGAATTGATCTATTTCTTGTCAATTATTTACTACTGTCATCTACGCTTTCTATTTGCTCGTTACGAATAATCACCTTTTCAAGGGAAGATTGCTTCGTAAGTCAGAGGATCTCGATATTATTGTTATATCCATCACATGACACAGCGAAACCACGTGACCAGTGTTACTGGGCGTTATCTATAGAACATACAATTTTCCATTTTATCTTTGAACGCGTCTCTTTTATGAGCTGTAAGGTAAAGCATCAGCTATCAGTTGTCTTCTTGAGTGTAAAAAGAAGGTAGAATACCACATTCATAAGATAAACAAAAGATGCCACATTCATAACACAAACAAAAATTTACCAAAAGAAACAGTGGGGCAAATAATGCTTTTAAAGTTATTACCTATAAAAACCCAGATATAAAAGTCCGTGCCTTTAAAAACACACACACTCCGGGGAGCTAAAGCAAAATGTGTTTAAAAAAATATAATCACTTTTATTGCGACCAGAAGGTAGTCGTCGTCACTCTTCTCTAAGCATTTAATCAAACTTTCTCTGACGGTAAATCTAAACACTATACGATTGCAATCAATGTTAATTTCGATTTTAAACAGATGCAGTTGAGAGGTTTAAACCAACTGATATATAAATAATAATATTAATAATAACAGTAATAATAATAATAATAATAATAATAATAATAATAAGTAATAATAATAATAATAATAATAATAATAATAATGGAGAAACAAATCCAAAGCTATAAATATGTACATATACTTAAAGATTTGTATTTAAATATATACACATATACAGAACTGTGGATTTGTTTCTCCATTTTACGACTCCTGCTACTCTGACTATTTTCTAATAATAATAATAAAGAACCGATTTAAAACAGTGTCAGAATCCCTTTCCAATCCATTGCTCAACTAGATAAAAAATTCAATCTAGTAACAGCGGCCGACAGCACGATAAATCACGAGTCATTAAAACTCCCGTAAAAACAGGAGTAACGTCTCTCAACACCTTGGACGCAATAATTCACGCACATCATGATACTGCCATAAAACGATAATAAAATTGTTTCCCGTAATACCAGAATATGGAATTAAGTTCCTCCTCCTTCATTATGGTTATCTGATATGAATATTTTACGAGAATCCAGTCACTGGAACACACGTTACAATAACACTATCATGATAATGTGGAGAGAGAGAGAGAGAGAGAGAGAGAGAGAGACTCGTCATTGATTTGAAAGACAAATAATGAAAAGATACTTAAGCAATGGGGAAACATAACAAACCGATTCCGGAATTACATAACATCGTAGGCAAATTGATAAAATGAAAAACGCTGAAAATAATTGGAAAAATACTGAATATAATTAAGACAATGAAACGATCTTGAAGGAAAACCTCCACGCAAAGTTTGCTTAAATAATGTATGTTTAAAAAAATTAAAAAAAGCAAAAAAAAAAAAGAATGAAAGTGAATAAAAAGGGGAAAAGACAAAAAATAACCTAACCTCGTGAAATTACAAGGGATACTAAATTTATTTTTGCAAAATTCTTAATTTTATGTATACACTAAACAGTCAAAGGGAAGGCAATAAACACGTCATATCTGCACACACACACATCAACATAGTAACAAAATACAAATGATTATAACAAAAGAGAAAAGTGCATCAGGATTACAACACACGGAATATTAAACGAAAGGGGCACAAATTATATGAAATGTCACAAGTAAAAAAAAAAAAATTCGGAAAAGGTACAAAGCCCAGGACAGTGACAAGGTATTGAAAAATACATCCAAGTAGCATAAGTGAAAGATAATCACTGCAGGTCATGGATACTGAAAATCACAAAACAGAATAAACAAGCAGATTTGAAAGAATGAAAAAACCAATCAATATAATTCCTTAAGATTGTTCAGTAAAATTCTTAAGGCAAAGTGACCCTCCTCAGGCCAGCACCCTATCTGGTGAGGAAATTTTGAAACCGTACCTTACCAAGTTAATGTCCTTTCTTTTAACTCAGAAATAAACAGACTGGAGCAACAACGTAACGGAAGTATTTAAAACCAATATAAACAAGAGAGAGAGAGAGAGAGAGAGAGAGAGAGAGAGATCCTCATCATATGCGAGTCAATGTAAACTACTGTATGTGTTGAACACCTGTCTATCACCACATGACACCTGCAACTGCAAACACGTACACACATGTACGATGCTGCTGGAGTTAAAAAAAATCCCCAGTACATGCAAAAGATATATAGAGAGAATTCACAGGCAATACTTCATTAAAAGTAACAGGAAGTTCATCTATCTTATGAGTATCAAAATCCATAAATCATTCCTTATCTGAACCTATAAATCTTCTACATCCCATCAATTTGTTGCACTGACATACGTACATGTTTCATATTAAAATCAGATCTAAAATCTAATTTCATGGTTATCGCTCTCAGCAAACAATAATACAAAAGGGTGTTTTTCCAAATGCAAACAATGTAATTGTTCGTGCATGTCTTTCCCTCCTATCACATCCAACCCCCTCTCTCTCTCTCTCTCTCTCTCTCTCTCTCTCTCTCTCTCTCTCTCTCTCTCTCTCTCTAAGGACCTGGCTACAAACTGTTATAGGAGATTAGATATTGTACAATGCAAAATGTATTAGGAAGAAATTTAGCCCAAAATAATCTTAAAAACCAGCAATGACCTTCCGAGAGAAAACACTTCCTTTGCAGAATGGAAATCAGCCTCTGCTTTGGGCAGTATCGTTAGGACGAAGGACGAGATCCCACTCATAATCTGACAGTCGTCAAATTGCCCGTAGGAACCGCTTGGCGGTGTTGCCCAGCATTTGCCCATCAGTGTTGGCACCAAGATTGATAGTCATCATCGCAATGACTACTTCACCGAATAGATAGGATGGACTGGAAATACGCTTCACACGATGATTCAATTCAACTCCCTCGTATCCTTCCACGAGGTCAGTCAACAGTCCTCGAGCATCTATGCATCATATTTGTTACATCGAACAGTTGTTTGATAACGGCACAGCACGGAAGACATCCGGAGAGCGTAAGGGGAACTGTTCAACTGTTCGTCGTTCACAACGTATTTTAGACATTACTATAGCGCTCAGGATCCCAGGAAGCGTTCACATGCACTACACGTCACTTTTGTACACAGGATCAATTGGAACAGCAGTAGAGATATCACCAACCCGAAGGCAGAAATCAAGCCCGGTGACATGGTGCCCCGTTTGACAGATGTCCGCAACGGACAGACAGTCAACATACCGAAAAAAGGAAACATTCAAGTACACATGAAAACCGTACACACGAAACAAAACAGAATCTACTTACTACCTCTCTTCACTACAAAACAAACATTATTACTTCTAAAGAACAGAAAGCTCATCAATAAAGATTAGCGTGTGACACAAGAAAACGCCCAGTGTAATACTGATTAGCCATAAATCAACGTGGAGGCACTAATGAAACTTCAATTTTATTGAATACAGTCACGTCAGAACGACCTCTTATCTCCTCTTATCAACTCCTAAATCAAGAGCGATACGATACGCGAAACCCTCAACACGAGGTTCTAAAAAGCACATTATCAAAAGAGGCATACAAAAAATATCTGCTCCATAAATCATCACAAAAGCACTAAAATATCATTTCTCAAATCTTCCTGCAAATTTAGACTCTCTCTCTCTCTCTCTCTCTCTCTCTCTCTCTCTCTCTCTCTCTCTCTCTCTCTCTCTCTCTCTCTGTATCATATTTCTAGGAGGCTTTCCAAAGGGTTATGATTGCCAGGGCTGTTGGTGTGTGTGTATGTATGTATATATACATATATATATATATACATACGTACATGTGCGTATGCATATCAATGTATACATGTATATGTATGTATGTATGTATGTGTATATATATATATATATATATATATATATATATATATCTATATATATATATATATATATGCGTACATTTAGGTATATGTGTGGAAATATCAACAGCCCTGGCAATCTTAGCCCTAAAGAAAGCCTCATAAAAATATAGTACATCCAATCCCAGAACAATTTATAATGAAAATAATTATCCTTTCTAAAATGAAAGTAAAAGCCAAATACAGCATAAGGCGATCCAACCCGTGCAGCCTACTTCTAATCCCGCCTTTTTAACATGAGCGGCATTAGAAGAGATTCTCGAAAAATGACAGCAGACATCGGGAATTCCTCACCAAAAAGAGAAAATGTGATACATAGGACTTGAAATCTGAAACATTTATTTTAACACCATTTACTACTATTTGAGCTTCACTGATAATGACTTGGGAGAATAAATGACCGATGTCCATAGCAACCAAAGCTTGGAATTGCTGCCACAGCATCAGGACCTTCATGGTGCAAAGGTGTAACGAAGACTAAGATTACGCTGTAGGTATGGGGATTCAATGATTAAGCACAATACGACCAACAAAGAGTAACGTTCTTGCGAATCTACTCAAGGCCACCGAAAATAGATCTATCTGTCGTTGGTCTCGTTATAATGCTGTATAAGACCCGGCCCCCTGAATCATTCAACCGCAGCTCGGTGGTGGTCTATCCTATAGCGTTGCCAGACGCACGATGAAGGCTAACTTTAACTTTAAATATATAATTTAAAAAAACTACTGAGGTTAGAGGGCTGCAAATTGCAGCCCTCTAGCCTCAGTAGTTTTTGAAGGTCCGAGGGCGACAGGAAAAGTGCAGACGGACAAACCAGTTTTCTTTTACAGAAAACTAAAAACTTGATGAATGAGAGCGCGTTCATATACATCAATGAGTCAACACTATTGCATTTCTCCTTATCCTTCAGCGACACTGAAGGTCTCACTGTTAATCTTGGGGGTCGGAGTGGGCGGCAGCAGAGCATCTGCGCGTCCCCAAATCCCTTTTCGGAACGAACCAGCCTCCTCTTACTCATCTCTTACACAAGCGCGCCTTCCTTCTCTTGGCTCTGCAATCCACATGGATAACGACAATGAACGAGCCGAAATTTATGGCGAAACCGAGAACGCCTAACTGTAACTACATCGGGCACAGAACAGAAGAGGCGATGCGATGGCTACAAGTAACAAGTATCTCAGCAAAACCGCCCAGGACAAAAACGGGCCCAGCACGTCAACAACCGCAACCATTGGCTGACGTCTCCCAGGCAGCCAATCAAATGGCAAAGTTCGCAGCATAATGGTCACCGCAAAAAGACAACCAGGAGTCCCCACGTCCTCGGGGGGGGGGGGGGGACCCCCTTCCACTGAAATGTGCTGAGTTTACGGACTCCGACCACTAAGAGACGTACGAAGAAAAAACAATAGTCCAAAGGCCATCTTGGGTTGACAATGAACGCGGACAAAAACGAACACTAATACTAACAAATTAGCAGCCATGTGGTTCACTTTTATTTCTTTCATGGTAACAAGACACCATCTAACTAATCTATCCCGAATAAGATGGGGTTACGTCAATGACACAGAAACACGCATGTAAATATATATGTAATATATTTATATTATATATATATATATATATCTATATTATTATAGAGATATATCTATATATCTATATTATATATATATGGGTTTTTATATATAGAATATATATAATATATATGAAGCCGACTGAGGGGTCCCAGTTCAAAAGTGAACGGAAAATGGAGCGGCCAAAGGGACAGGACGGCCCAAAGTGGACCGGTAGAAAGGGAACGGGGGCGACGGCAGTGGAGAGGAGAGAGAGAGAGAGAGAGAGATGGTGATCCTGATCATCACTATCGGCAGACAGCCCTTAGAGCACCACGATGATAACACCTGTTCGACAACAGCTGTCCGCGACACACCCACACCCACACTCATTCATAAAACGGTTTCCTCATCCAAACAAGCTCTCCTATCACCCCCATTCCTTCCCCCCCCCCCTCCCCCCCTCCCCAACCACCCACCCATTCCACCCTCCTTATCTATCCGGGGAGCTTCCATCATACGAGACGTACAACCGATCGTGAAATAAAGGCATGACCGTTCCCGGCCTCCTTCTGCTACGCAAATTCCTTCCTTCACTTGACCATTCACTTAAAAAATTAATCAACGTCGTAAAGATAACTTCTCATCTCAAAACTAGCTTTTAAACAGGTATAAAACTCCTCTCCTCTCTCTCTCTCTCTCTCTCTCTCTCAGAAATTTCTGATTAAGTCTATCCCCCACTTTCATTCTCGATCTGTCTCTCTGAAATCTATGTTTTAGTTCTATCTATCCCCGCCTTTCCACTTTTTCAAGTGTTTTTTCAATTCTCCTCTCTCTCTCTCCTCTCTCTCTCTCTCTCTCTCTCTCTCTCTCTCAGGAAAAGGGGATCAAGGATGATTCCAATTCTTCCGCTTCTAATCCCCATTCCCTACATCCCGTCCCCCTTCATTGAATATTCTCAATTTCTGAAGGCGGCCTGCTTGCCATCGCGGTACTAAGATTTTGTTCATGCGCTGCTTATTTCTCCAGCTGCACTAAAGATTTATGGCGCGCAAATGTCTCACATTTTTTGTACGGAGTTAGTGCCAAAATTATAAGATATATTATTATTCTATATCGAAAATAATAATATATATAGATAATATAATTTCACTCTATAATAACTTTTCTATCTATATATAATATAATATAATATATATAAAATAATCTATTGTATATAAAAATAGAAAATTGTTACAATTAATAATTCCTCTAATAAAATATATATATATTAATATATATGACCCAGGTAAAAATGTTCTGTTAAACAAAAGACCCAAAATTCCATTAATAAAAGGGAAGCCTAAAAACTACCCAAAAATTTCTAGAGAAAAATACTTGCATTAGAGACTGTCCTTCCTTTCAGGTATCTGAAGAGGGCGAGACCAGCAGTGTTACTGAAATATGGTTTTTTATTTTCTTCTATTATTTTGATGATTTTTATGGGCTTACCTTTTATTAAGAAATATATATATATATAATAGTATATATAATATATATAATATAATTATACTATTATATATATATAATAATATTAAAGGTTTTTTTGTATGAATTAAAAAATGCAAAAATGCGTATTTTACTTAGACGCAGACTTTCGGTCCTGTTCCGGCACCCTTCTTGAACGGCAAATCCGTTTTTTTCATTTTTTCTTCGTGGCAAAAAAAACCTTTATTATACATAGCATCCACGTTTTTATACCATAACATTCCCGTTGAATCAAGTTTGTTCATATCTGACGCTTGACCCTTGACTCACAATGCAGGAAATTTTAACTGATTAAGATAAATTACTTGTAAAGCCTTAATGAGCTAGGTCTAGGAAGATCTGAAAATATCTTTCACGCCATTGAGGTGGGTTGTGTTTCCTAGTCTAGGCCTCTTCTTTTCATTTTCAATTTCTTAATATATTAAACCGATCCCTTCCCCCCCCCCCCTCTCTCTTTGTCTCTCTGTCTCCTGGTCTGGTCTCTCTGAGGCTCTGTGTCGCTCTCTCTGTCTCCCTTCAACTGTGACCCTAAACTGATCCTAGTAATAATTGTGTAAAAACCTAATTTCCTTTGAAACGTTAGTGAGGTGGGGGTTTCCTCAGTGTAGGCCAGTTTTTCTTACTTTATTGTTTTCCGATTTGTAATGGTATACCGTACCCTCTCCCTCACTCAACATACGTACCACATACAAACCTATATATATATATATCTATTAATATATTATATATATAAAAATAATATATATAATATATATATATAATATCATATCTCATATAATAATATAAGAAACAAAAGTTAAGTCTAAGTCTTATGCAATTATGCTTCTTAAAATACAATGAACTGAAAATAATAAGTGAAAAGTTTTCTGGATTATGGTCACGGAGCACCTTGACTCCATCTTGGTAAGGTCATGCAATGCTGCTTTAGTATGTAAATATTTGCTCGTTAATTTACCTTATGTATTTGTTATTTTCTTCTCTTTCTTCCACATAAGGAATTCTATTTTCTCGAACACCGTTACAGGTAAAATGATATTTCGGTCGTATTCAATGTTCCTTGCTCTTAATTAATAAATTGATTAATTAATTAATAATAATAATCAATAATAATAATAACTAGACCAAAACAAAACATAATCACATCAGTCAATATAATGGGAAAAGTAAATCCACAGTAGTATGACTGTTTGATGTCTTATTTGAAATACTATATAAAGCAGAAAGCTTTCGATGACCTGCACGGTCCTTCTTGTCAACTGAAAGCTTTTTGCTTTATATGCTTTAAATAACACAATCAAACAGTCATACTACTGTGGATTTACTTTCCCAATAATAATAATAATAATAAAAATAATAATAATAATAATAATAATAATAATAATAATAATAATAATAATTCATGTTTATCACTGTGAGGTACCACAGTCAAACACTGCTTTCACGATTTTTTTTTAAACTTTGCAAAGACCTATGGCTCTACTGAACAGAAGAATCGGTTCGCTTGCGAACTGTCAAAAAGAAAGAATAGTACTGAAGAAGAGGCTCATCGAACTTCGCACTGAACCCAGCACGAAGCAGCGGCAGGTGCGTTCTTTTCCACATTCTCATGCAAATGCTGAAGACGAAGAAGCAGCAAGCAGCAGCAGCAGCAGCTGCTCAACGAAACACAACTGGGACTTCCCTCCCGCTCATAGCAGCACTGGAGGGAAGCTGTGCCTGTGTGCGCACGCAATGCCGTTCTACGTCATCAGGTTATACGTCTTGTCATGAGCACTTGCCTTGATAACAGGCTTTGCATTGGCAATCCTTCCATAAATGACACGCACACACAGTTTAACAAGTTAATTAGAGGTTCATAAACAGAATAAACGGCGAGTGGACGCTGCAAGGAAAGCAAACAGCTTCATGAAGTAAGTCCTGTTGACAATCCGATCGGGTACACGAACCAACATTAAACTGAACAATTATATAAAATGATATAACTATTTTCGAACAACCTCAGGCTCTTTATTCACTTCTTTCATAAACGATATGCAAAGTCAGCATATTTTGATAAAATCCAAGACATTTACACCAATTCATGCTAAAGATAACCATTATTAAGTTATCACGAAACAATAGCAAAACTAATTATTTCTGGCTGTGAAATTTAAATTTTAAAATCCACCGTACACGATACAGTGAGATTATTTACAAATATATATATATATTCTTATATATATATATATATATATATATATATATATATATATATATATATATATATATAATATATATATATGATTACATAAATATACATATACACAAAACGCAGTAAACACACACAAGGCCATGCACACAACACACACACACACACATATATATATATATATATACTCTATATATATACTATATATATATATATATATATTATATATTATCGAATCATGGATGAACCCAATGTACAGTGAAACTTCAAAAACATTATTTCCTTCATAGACCCTCTCGGGAAGCTCACTACCTTCATTCTGAAGTTCCCAATAACCGCTTCAATAGTCTCCGAAACAACAGCCCAGAACCTTAAGAAGTACTGACTCATATGCTATCCAAGGAATGAATATGGGTCATCTGAACAAATAACGGACAGAAGTTAAAAGTTACCAATTTAGAACTTTACATCATCCCATAACACTCCGCTCAGACACCACACACAACTTTAATCCGCACCGCATATAAGAAGATCGGAAGAAAACCTTACACCTCATCTACAAGCGCCTTTTTTTATGAGAAGCCCCACGAAGTCCTGTCAAATCTGGACAATCACATACTGGAAACTCCACGAACCAAGGAAGACCAATGAACATAACTTTGCAGAACTACCCAACGCCGTAGAAATGTCATTACAGTCTCTGGTAGAAATTCATGGCTAATTGTTGGCAATCTGAGTACAACTGAACTCCAAAATATCAATAATACCAACTATGACATGAAGTCCTACCACTGACTGAAATAAAGAACAAAAAATGAAGAAACTTTTGCGCATGCATAAGGTGGTACACCAACGTTTGCTTATCGGCAAATGTCCCTCTCTCTCTCTCTCTCTCTCTCTCTCTCTCTCTCTCTCTCTCTCTCTCTCTCTCTCTCGCGCGCGAATACCAGATAGCAAACACCAACCGAATATAGAAGATGCGCCTCTGTAGCATGAAAGGGGATTCAGAGAGCAGGGAGAGAGAGAGAGAGAGAAGAGAGGAGAGAGACAGCATGGCATCACACTAGCAATGCAAAGGAGATGAGGTTAAAGTCTCTGGCTGGTGCTGATGTTTCTGCTAATACTGTTGTGCATAGATGTCAGCATGGCAGTCCAAACGGCAGCTTCAGCAGCGTGGCACAGCGTGGCGGGCTGGGTATGCTGCCTGTGCCAAGCCGGGAGTGCCGCTGGCATGACTCACACACCTAACACTTCCTGCCTTGCTGCTACCGCGGCACGAGGAGGCACACAACTCCAACCCCCACCCCACCCCAACCCCCCTTTTCCCCAGCCTCGTACAAATAGCAACATACAAACACACGCACATACATACCCACGGCCACTGCTGCTACTACTACTCACTTCTGCCTCTCTCTCTCTTACAACACCCACGCTCGCATTCAAGTGCTACACACAACCCATTCAAGCCCACACCAATCGAGAGAGAGAGAGAGAGTTCGATTTTTCTGCACACATGAAACTCGACAACCATAAACCCATGACAATGATATCAGGACGTCAACCAAAGAACAAGAAGGCGCTTGTTTCATATGAATCCATTACTATTCCGTGTCAGACAAAGGACGCTCCATGCAACGTAATTATGCAACAATAACTACACGATTTCCTCAGTGAACTACATTCAAAGAGAGAGGAATGTCCTGGCAGGGTTCCAACCACGCAACACAAACCTCAAACGATGCATCAGTTCACGTTCTCATTTCGTAAACAAACAAACAAACAGACAACGGCCAGTATTTATTTCAAGGAGATCGAACGCAAGGGGAGACGAGACACCTGATGGAAGCACAGTCTTCTGTGCCACCAGAGGAAAAATCTGTGGCCGAATCACAAGCGCTCGCGGAACCTCCAACGATGAGTAAACCCAAGATCATATTTCGAACAAATATCCTCCTCACCTGATATTTCATTCAGTGCAGATCCTCAGCACATCGCCCAAGGCCAATGAGATTGATGATTGATACCGATTCACTGATTTGTACTGAAAAGAGATCTTCAATAAAAAAGGAAGCCCAAAATAACTGGCATAATAAATACATAATCAGTGATGTTGCTATCAAAGGCATGCACACCATGGAGGGGGGGAGAGGGAGGATACGGAAGGCACCACCAACCAAGAAGGAAGAACCGGGTAAGTGCATGCTGCAAGCAAGTTGGCACCCAACACTGGAGGCATAAAATATAAGTTCCTCTCACCTTGAGAGTGACAAAGATAACGCATGTTCATATTTGAGGGGGTGAGAAAGGGAAGCCACCCCTTCTCTTCCTTGGCACAGTATACATCACAATCACGGGAAAGGAATTGTTCACAACTCTCCTATAACATCTTACTCGTACATAAAATCCATTTCCTAGGAACCAGTAGCATTCAATCAGTCTATGCCATTAGAGGCCACACGGACAGCCACAACCACCAATGACCACACAAGAATCACGTTCATTTATTCATCGAATTCCTTCTCTGTCGCCTCACGTACCCTTGTTCATATCGCATTGTTCCACACAGTAGCAGACCGCCGAGTATGAATGAAAAATAAATCCTCTTGTGTCGTCTACCCATTCACAAGTTCAAAAAGAACGAAAACCCTTTCATCTCAGCCAAGCTGAAAGAAGGGAAAAACCCGCCTCGCATACGAACTTCGATACAGGATGCTTCTTTCAGTCCATAATATATTCAGGGTATGGCTCGCTGATGCACGAGACACAGAGAGAGAGAGAGAGAGAGAGAGAGAGAGAGAGAGAGAGAGATGAGTAGTAATAGTAAAATCAACAGCATTACGTGGCATGGAATGGAATATAGAGTTTAGGCCGGAGGCCAAGCACTGGGACCTATGAGGACAAAAGGGTTGAAATGTGTTATAAGAGGAAAACCGCGTTGTTGCTCTTTGAAATAATTGTTAGGAGAGGGCGGATAGCAAGATGGAAGAAAGATAATATGAATGGAGGTACAGTAAAGGGAACGAAAGGGGGTTGCAGCTAAGTACCAAAGGCACGCTGCAAAGAAACTTTAGTAGTGCCTACAGTGCACTCAGTAAGGTGCACTGACGGCACAAACCCTCTACAGGGAATGAAGTCCTCGTCACGGAAGTCTGACGGCACCTGAGCCCTTCAGCGGCGGCCTTTTCCCTAATCAGGTGCAAGACCATAAAACGGCACAGCAGCTGTTCCTGTTCTTCATGATCGACAGAAGTATTATCGTTGTTATCCACATTTCCATTTCTATCATTTGCGATAATTGGAAAGTGTTTTTGATGGCGCCACGTCAACAGGTAGCGTTGCCAAGGAGAAATAATAATAACAACAAATGTTTGGATAAAGATTCCGTTTCCTTTTATCTGAGACAAAGGTTTCATCTGCGATCTTTTAATATACCGTATCATCTGCTATCTCAGCAATGAATATCCGACTGAGCAACTTTGTTTAACCTCTCTCTCTCTCTCTCTCTCTCTCTCTCTCTCTTCTCTCTCTCTCTCTCTCTCTCTCTCTACCATTACGTGCGCATCACTAAAATACGTTTCCCCTTGTTGCTTTCCCCCATTTTAAGGAGCGTCTATTTCAACAGAATCCTGTCGGTCCCTCGCTCTGTACTATATATTCTTCCATGAAGAAATTTAGCTATCTGTTTACCCATTCATCCACTCTCCCGTCATCAGAACCTGTGTCCAATTTTCTTTACCTCTTCTTGGTTTTCCCCTCGCCCTCTATTTTGACAAGTTGATTTGCCTACCTGGTCTCCCCTCTCTCTCTCTCTCTCTCTCTCTCTCTCTCTCTCTCTCTCTCTCCTCTCTCTCATTATAACACATGAAGTAAATCAGCAGTAGGTTCTATTTTGAGCGAAGACCCTACTAATGATTTAATGCTGTAACTGACTAAACGTTTATTTAGGGTGATGCGCAAATAAATAGACATTTCACTGACATAGCTCCACTACAGCAGCCCAAATTATGTCCGAATTCATTCATCAAAACTGAAATTCTCTTTGACTTCCATTTGTGCCACTCGACCCTGCCCCCCCAAAATCCCCTTCACTTTATAAAACCACTCAACTGCTATGATAAACACCTTCTGTATTCAATTTAAAAATCTAAACGATTGGAGTCCACCGCTTAGAGCGTATGGCACGAACCAGCATCAGTTCAATATTTATAACGATAACTATTACCGCATCTTGCACCAACTCCTGATCACCATCTTCATTAAGAAGAAAAACAACAGCCACAAGAAGAACCGCTTCGCCTATTACATAGAAGCTACCTGCCGCTTTTCTGCTGCTCCTGCTACCATCTGCGTGTACCCAGCATTAGCATTAGGAGGAGGAGGAGGAGGAGGAGGAGCACATAAGGCTCTGGTTTAAAGAGCATAGAAAGGAAGAAGCAGCAGCAGAAGCAGAAGCAGAAGCAGCAGCAGCAGCAGCAGCAGCAGCAGCAGCAGCAGCAGCAGCAGCAGCATCGCTCCTTGGATCAACAACGAAAACAAATACCAATTACATTTACCTCGTTTACATTGGCATGTTCAAGTCCCGCCCAGAGAAACTACTTGATGCTTCGCTCTCTGTATTTTCTTGTTTTCTTTTGCAAGGAAGGGAGAAACCGAAAGAGAAAAGGAGTAATAACAATCACAAAAATGAAACGATAGGGAAAAGGGAATGATTGGAAGCACACACAGGAATATTGAATATGGTGAGAACGAGAGAGAGAGAGAGAGAGAGAGAGAGAGAGAGAGAGAGAGAGAGAGACGTCGTAGAGGGGGGGGGGGGGGGAGACGTTGGCGCAGACGCACAACAGAGGAAGAAAACAGGTAATAAATTCGTAACGCAGAGTAGGAATCAACGAGAAATATGCTTGCCGTTAACACCTGTCTGCACCGAAGGCACTCGCAAGCGGGAGTGTTGCTTCACGTTCGGGTCTCTCTGGTTAGAACTTCCTTGGGTTTGATGGTAAATATCAAAGATCCTGTTAAACTTTCTTTATTAGTGAACAACAAAATATCAGTAAAACACTTCAGGATTCTCAAAGACAGAAACACTAATGAACGGAAGAATTCAGCAATAATATCAATTTTTAAATCAGCACGTCAAATTACTGCAACATTAATATCACTTATTTTCATCCAAACACATTTAGCTTTGCGCGAAGACGTGTCTGTGCTGATGACAGCCTAACAAATACGACTACACGAATCATGAAAATCCAAATATGTATGGGTCACAATATCTCGGACCTGATATTGTAGCAGGCAAATCTGAACGCAAATCATGAATGTACCCAATTTTGGGATAGGGTGGGAGAGGAGGGCGGAATGGGACACGAAAAAGGACATACAGACCGACAATAATATAATAGTGAATGTACGACACAACCCAACTTTGAAGGGTCCTCATAAATAGCAAAGGTAAACAAACACACGCACGCACAAGACTCTGCAAAGTTCCTGCCTCGTGAACATCAACGAGTCGACCAAAAACTCATGAACTCCTTCGTGTTTGGTCTCTGTCGTGACATTTATCATCTACCCTATAACAGAAGTGAACCGTGAAAAATACGTTTTCCATACTAACAATCCCCTTATTCCGGTAAGAAACGAAACAGCAAATGCAATAGTATACTCACCACAAGACTCATTAAAACAAATTAAAATAAAACGACAATTTATAACCGTAAGTCCTGCAGTAAATTCAATAAATTATACCTCAAGATCGCATTGAACTAAATATGACCGTTATCATCTCAAGTAAGTTCAAATCTTTTCATTATTTCCGATAATCGAAAATAAAACAGGTCATCTACAGCGTCAGTTTTAAACGATGAGATAACGGAAATTCAGACCCCAGGGGAAAATGATAAGGACGCCAATGGTCACAAAACAGAACAAACATCTCAGTAGCGTTCCTGGAGGCTCGTCACTGAATTCAGCAGCTCGCGATTCTCAAATCTTGCTTCCTTAGATGTCTGAAGTTACGATCTCACACTAAAAGGAAAACAGGAAGCTACAACGATAATGCATTCCTAGAACAACCAAAAATCAATGCAAAGCACAATTCCACTGCAGGCTTCTCTACACATGTAATACATGCTTAACCACGTATCAAACTTTCTCTCTCTCTCTCTCTCTCTCTCTCTCTAGGACATGCCCGTGTTAGTGCGCACAACAGAAGATGGAGGGGAAGGAGAAGAGAGAAGTGGACAAGAGGGGTGTAATCAATAGTAAAGAATACAGCCAGTTAGCTTATGGCCCACTTGAAAACCTCTCCAGCAACAAAGTCGGAAAGAGAGGGAAGGGGTGGGGGAGGGAGACGCCGTAAGGAATGACTAGGAACCTCAAGTATTACTCTCATTTATGGAAATTATCTTGGGGTTTTCTCCAGAAACATACAAACATACAAACGTCGCGGTATTCAGCCATCAAAGCCAAACACGTGGCAGGAATACGACTAACCGTTAAAGGAAATGACATTATAACGCACAACTGCAGAAATGGTAGCTTTCAAGCTTCCCTGGGTTATCGTCATTAGGCAAACAAGGGTAACGTCCATTCCAACCCCCCCCCCCCCCCCCCTGGTCACAAACAGAAAACACATCCACGATTAAAATCGAGAGTGCGCACGAGCCAACAGAACACAACATAGCGAAAACTAAGACGCAAAACTGTGTTAAAATGAATACTAATACGAAGTGCGTCATAGCTGAACAATTCTGACATACAGCTATATATATAAACGTATATGGTCAGGGTCAAGATTGAAGCAGAAGACTGTCTACTGTTTAGAGTCAATATCTGGAGAGAAAATCCATAGTGACCTCTCCACTCACCGTAAGGCTCATTTCCATATCGAAAAGTTGTCAAACGTCAACTTTACGGCTAATTTGAAGGAGTCTAAGCCAAGCTCTCAACGGAAAGGACTGCTGAATCAGACGGTGAAGTCCTCTTTCTACAACTCCAAGTAACGTTACTTGCAAGATTTCCCTCCTTTTCTTGTCTACACGAATCGAGTTGGGGATAAGCCTGTTACGAAACGTTGAGCTCGTTTTTCGTCCGGTAAAATATCTCAAAAACGGCGAGCCAAGGCCCGCGCACACATTTCCGAGCAGACGGCGCACCAGCCAAGTGACCTTTGAGCTCATTAGGGCACAAGCGATGTAACAGGGCAACCCAGGGCTGACGACACTTCAAAACTATCTTCTATGGTGACTGCAGGGAAAAGCATACAGAAGTACGTGGCATTCACCTTCGAGCTAAAACACCATTTTCATGCCGAGGTTCTACATGAAATGTCACTGAATAATCTGCAACCGCAAAACCAAAGCTAAAAAAAAAAAAAAAAAAAAAAAAACTTTGGGTTTAACTCCAGAAATCGAAGGCTTGTACGTACAGTCAACCAGTCATAATAATAATAATAATAATAATAATAATAATAATAATAATAATAATAATAATAATTTCACATTGTAACCAAAAATCTATTACACTACTACTAGTGTATGCTATGAAAGTACTCACCGAGCAACTGAATGAATTCTTGGTGTCTCACTGACTATCTTATTATGAACCTCAGTAACGGATACTACCTCACGGACATACCTGCAACTAGGAAAAGAAGAAGAAAGGCTAAAACACGAGTCACACAGCAAAAGGTCACCAATTGTTTTAGTATTCAATATTTAGTCTCATATGTTCAGTATTTTCTGAGCGAATGCAATATGTTACAAGGGAGAATACATTATTTTCAGTTATTTCTAACTGAATTACAACATGCATGCTATTTACAAGTCATATATTTGTATTTGTGTGTATATATCTTTATATATGTTTTATACGTTCACTCAGTATATGAAAGGGTATCAATTTATTGCACAGATATAATAAATCAAGCTTATACACATAACATTTTGAAAATAAATATGTAATCACATGGTTAACCAAATTTTCATCGATGAATGATAAACACACTCACACGCACCCCCCCCCCCCCCACACACACATAAAAATATATATATATATATATATATCTATTACATATATATAATTTTTTTATATAATATATATAGATGGGAGAAACATCGTGACATTTTTTCATACTCCCACCTATTATGACACAAACATCGCTTAATATCCGGTTCACGATAACCCGGGAATAACTTCCATCGAAAGGAATTATAACTGATAAACATTTATCAGTTATAGTTCGCCTAGGTTGTAACTTATTCCAGAGATATAGTGAATTAGACACTAAAAATAATATTTGTCAAAATATATACTCCATGGGTATATATATATCTTATTCAAAGTGACTTTTTTTTTTACCACTGGCAAAATGAAACACCGTTTATAAATTGCTACCACTGTGTTATAACCACTGCTTCATCTTCCCGGAAATAATATATTTTCAAATATGTTAACCCAAGGGGAATTTTTTAGTTGATAATAATTTCGTCCTCCCTTGGATTCGAACCAGCGCATAGAGGAGAAATCAGGACCGCAGTGGCGCCCCTTCAGTCCTGGGCTAGTTCGAATCCACGAGAGGACGAAATTATTATCAACTAAAAAATTCGCCTTCGGCTAACATATATGAAAATACGTATATTACTTCCGCAGTAGAGCGAATAGAATAATAAAGGAAATTTGTAGCTTAATGCCTATATATGAATCACGGTGATGTGATTCATATATAGGCATTAAGCTACAATATATATATATATATATATATATATATATATATATATATATATATATATATATATATATATATATATATATATATATATATCTAGCGCGCAACCACAAAATATATTCGTCCACGTATTGAGCCAAAACCTAGTTTTTCTCCTGATGCAGACTTCTTTTTGGCAGCGTCTTCTTGACAAATGGGATGAAAGCAGATATAGACTCGCAGGTGCATCGGAAGAACGGATCGCGGACCGCGCAGGGCGATGTGAAGATAAGACATGGGGCACATGTTTCATATTTTAAATTTATTTGTGCATAGAAAAGGTATGAGCATACCTATTTATGTCGAGGAAAAGGGTCACAATGACACCATCTCTTTTTGCATTGTAAGGGACGAAATAGGTGCACGAAATTCCCGAGACTACTTCGTGACTGATAATATCCGTCTGTAAACATATGCCGGCGTTGTTCTCGGAGCTGGAACAACAAGGATTACAGCAACCATAGATTATCTTTTCGTCCGCACAAAGAATGCCAAAGGAAACAAGAAAAGAACAGTCTGGTTAAAAACGAGAGTATGTTTTGTTCATTTTCAGAAAAATGCTGCAAAGAAGCGGGAGGCAGAGAGGGAGGATATCCTGGCCAGTCAGAAAAATCCACTGGCTGGGGAGAAGTGAAGGCAAACGAGATGCACTATCATTAAAAGATATGCCGGGGCCGGCATCGTGTCGCGTCTCGTCGCGTCCCGTCCATGATGAATTTCCCTAAATGGTATCTGTCGCTGCATCTCCACCTAAATCGTTTCCATGAACTTTTGCGGAATATTCATCAGGTGCTTCTAAAAAGACTGCAAATTGTGGCCCTCTATCACTTTTGGTTTTAATACGTACATTTATATATGTTGTCGTGTACATATATACTACATTCACGTTCTCTTTTCCACTGTGAGCGCGCGAGAGCATCAGAGAAGGAGAGGGAGTTACTAGGTTAGTCTGAATAGGGTAGGGGAGAGAGGCGGCGGTGAGAGCTCAGCCTCGCAAACATTATAATATTTACTTTCTTGTTAGTGTTCTCAAATGGTCTGTTTGTCCTCTCGGTAGGAGAGATGCTAGGCACAGCACAGATTCGTAATCTCTCTCTCTCTCTCTCTCTCTCTCTCTCTCTCTCTCCAACGAAAATCTCAACATAAATGAAATTTTCTCTTGCTCCGCGCCCAAAGACAATACTTAACAAGTGACAGCACAATAAAAAGAACACTAAAAACCGTCGGTCATCTAGCGAGTTACCACAGGAAAGACTGTTTGTAAAGTATGAGCCCGAATTTTGTACAGCATGAAATGGGGATCAAAACCTTCATGTTTGTAGTAGTGCTCTGCACAGTCAAATTACGGTCAAAAGACACAGGACTATGTTAAGCCCGATACTACTCCGGAACTGTTCATCAAAGTAGATAAGTCATGGATACTACTGACTCCTCCATTCATCAGAGATATTACAGGAAGCTCCTTGAGCAAGAGCCTGTGCTGGCACAAGGCCACAAAAACATCAAAGAGAAACACATTTCATGTCAACAACTCTTCTCATCTGAACTAAATCATTTATATTCAAAATATTTTAAGGAAGGACCTTGACAAGGCATCATCTTTTACAACTTTAATTACCGGCTTCTTGCACATGCGTGTATTACCTTCTACATTTGTTTTCTGATATTTTACACACACACACAAAACACACACACACACGCACACACACACACACACACACACACACCACCAACATTATATAATATATATATATATTTATATATATATATATATATATTATGTAGGAATACAACAGTATATAATATATTCAAAATACTATTTGAACGCTGCAACCATATATTTCGAGCACTTCCTTCTGTGTTCCTGATCACTCGTAAAATATGGACATAGGATGTTTTACATGTTTATATACCAATCATATGTAGGTGTGGCAGTACTTTGTACATAAACTTGTAAAACATCCTATGTCCATATTTCACCAGTGATCAGGAGCACAGAAGGAATTGCTCGAAATATATGGTTGCAACGTTCAAATAGTGTTTTTTATGGGCCTTTTATCTTCATACATGCATATATATATTTATAGATAAGTATATATATATATATATATAATATATATATATATATATGAAAAACATGGCCAGTGTTCTTTTCTTCGCTCTAATTGTTATTAAACAAAGAAAATGACCCATCCTGTTTTTACCCCTCTTCTTTTCTTTTCTTTTCTTTTCTTTACTTGTCTTTTCTTTTCCTTTCTCCTCTTTTCTTTTCAAGCAAGAGAGGTTCCAATAAAGAAGAGGAGGACGAAGGAAGAAGAAGGGTGAGTGACTTGCGTGTTACTTGGCCTAATGTGTAAGGAAGGATTACCGACTTGCTGATTGTACAAACACCGGGAATGCGATACAATTAACGAGGCTGAGGCATTTGTACAAACCTCCCTAAAACTCTTTTCCTGTTCCACCTTAGCTTTTGAATGCCTGAGAGCCACCATCTCTCACGACAAGGCGTTCTCGACCCTATTGAAACTCAGGTCGTAAGGAGGAATATCGCTCAACTCAATTAGGGTTCCAAATAAAACGAGGCAGGCTCCACCGTAAATCAACCCATCCGGCAGGGGACGAAAAGACACAAAATCCTTCGGTCTCCGTTTTCAAGGGAATGACCCAGTACTCGAGGCATTCTCGCCCCTCGGATCCCATCCAGAAAGGACTAAAGCGGGCCCCGAGTGAAGGGCGCTACCGAATTTCTGAAGAGGAACAGGAATAACAGACCTCCTGGCATTAGCGAATAAGAACCGAGATCCCTGGGTGGGTAAAAGTCCTCAGGATGAAGGACCGCGGCGTTCACGGTATAATGGTCCAGTTCTATACGTACTCCAGTCAGGGCATGAATGGCTGGCCGCCACTGCCGCCTCCCTGCACGCCCATTACGCCGCCCACACTCCCCCCCACCACCCCCCCCCTCACCTAGCTGAAAGCCCATTAAAATCAATGTCCCCCTCCCCTTTCAATCCTCCATCACCCCCTGACGCCTAGGATCACCTATACCAACCCTTTCCCGCTTTCTGGATGGCATCATCATCATCTTTCCTTCGTATTAGAAATATTCCTAGATTTGCCTTTCAGATTTTTCTTTGCTTCAACATTCCATCTTTGCCTTACATCGACAAGCATCAGTTGTTCCCGCAACTCCCAAGACAGAAAAGATATCTAGGGAATTGTTCTCCTCTCGGGGTTTATACTTCTCCGCGCCGTCTTTTCAGAGGTTAAGAAAAATGACTCAAACTTTTCCAAGATTACGAAAAATGAATTAAAGAGGGACCCTTGTCTCCCTTGGCTCTTTCTTTCGAACGGCTTGACCGAACACCGACGCCTCCCCCTCCCCCCAACCCCCTTTTTCGTTTTTACGTTCCAAAACTCCGGAAACCAAGTTAAAGCACGTCGAGAGACCGGGGTGAGTTTTCAAAGAATCCTCTTAATTGCATTGTTTTCGTATTATAACTCCTAAAGGTCCCGTCGCCTCCCTTGAAGGACCTTCAGAGCGCAATCCCCTTAATCATGGCGTTATTCATGTTCAGCGTAAAACTGCGCTATCTGGAAACGGCAAAAATGGAAAACAAGAAAAACAGGGGGAGGAGGAGGGGGAGGCGGAGGCGGAGGAGGAGGAGGAGGAGGAGGAGGATGGCGTCCGACGCCCCGCCCCAAGCCCCTTCCTTTCCCTGTGCAAGGCAAACAACCGCGGAGGAAGAAGAAGAGCACTGCGGGTACACACCGTGCATTGTAAAGCAGCGCGGCCCGAGCTCCTTCCTCTCTGACAGAGCGTTGCATTAGATGACAATGTCGGCCTCAGCAGGAGATGGCACGAATTACCTCCGAATCGACAATCAAGTGCCAACCACCTCTGCCTTTCCACAGAATACAACGAGGATTCCCACATATTACTATGGCAATTTTGCCTCATTATAAAACGTAGTATACATTCATACCAAACTGGAAGAACTGACTAGTAAAGGCACAACCGGAAATATATGAGTTTTTGAGTCTTACCCATAACTCAAAACATCACATTCATTGCCTTCTACTGAAAGTATATTAATATAACTTGATAAAAATGACAACACGATGCGATGAATTTAAAATTCAAATCTGAAGTTAAAAATGTCAACATTCTGCAAGTATTCACATGTAAAAGGAAATGTCTGTGGACAACACCGAAAATGGCGCGGCAGAAAAAGATTCATGGTCTTGAAAGTGACGATAAAATGTACAAATAATATAGAATAAGGCAAGTACTATTGCAGCTTTTACAAACAATTCATACACAAGGACAGCAAGCACCATAGCATTCGATATAAGAATTAGGGCACGTGATTTCAACATTCGCCCTGACACAAGAATAATTAAAGTACCTGGGGAGGTCACTACATCACAGATAAAGAAATTAAAAACTAGAGTTAACGTTATAACTGATAAAACAGACAGAATAGGAAGGGAGGGGAGGAACAGTACAATGTAATCCTTCCCAAATATTACCACAGCAAAGAACTCCGAATATAGAACCAAGTACGGACAAACGCGGCTAGAACAACAGCTGTTGTGATTACTAAAGCCAGGTGTTTTGAAGGCTACAGGTGTTCATCCTCGCACTACTGGTTCAACTTAAAAGACCAGACAAAGTTATCCACAGAGTTTTCAGTCATGACTGAGAGATCGAAATATGTTCCACCCTTCAGCTACATCTGAAAACGGAGGCTATAGTTAGGAAATCAGAGCTTACAATTCAAAACTGAACAACTACACCATAGCACTCATAGTGAAACAAAAAAACAGAGTAATTTAGGAAATATTAATAACATTGACAAACATGATACACTCACTGCTTTCGACAGTATATAAAATTAATAAATGACTGAATTGCCAGTATTATCATTATTACTATTTCGGTACATGAAATCTATTCACATGGAACAAGCACACAGGGGCCACTGACTTGATTTTCAACATTTCAAAGAATGCTGGTTGGTTTCAACCTCCCACCGCAGACCCCACACTGCAACAGTATCTAATCATGATACACAACCTGTGCTTTTTCATCGCCCTGGGGAGGCGCGAACCCGCTACATCTGAGAGGCGCGTCACGACACTAGCCACCATACCAGCGTTAATTACAAACGTTCGTCCAGTCAGATACACGCAATGAACCTTCCAGTCATTCGGTAGCATCCGCCTACGTTAACAAACAATGAAGCCATTGCAGTATGTGGCACCTGCCAGTCAAGAAATAATAAAGGTTCGGCTACTTGGAATCAATCTGGATAACAAAACCGCATCATTCAAGAGTACAGTCAAATTCAAGATTCCAAAGACTAACTAAAAGCAACGACCATCGAGTGTCATCGACCTTTTGAATGAGTACATTCAAGTAAAGTGTAAGAATGACAGAAAACACACTCATGCAATGCTAATCATCAACATCATCAGAAATGATCTACCACAGGTTGGTCACAACGCAGCCTAAATTTAAGGAAGAAATTAAATCATTCGAATCATCTGTCATCCCCAACAAATATGGAATGGACTCCATATACAGATCCAGTTTTGTTCAATTGGTAACTGTAAACTCCTGAAGGGCAGTTAGGTCAATCCCGCCACCACAACACTGCGCAAACCAAGCTTTGTCTTCCACTTCTACAGGATCGCATAAAAAGGCCCCATACAGTGTGTGAATCACGCCAGCAATGCACCCTGCTTTTCGTATCAGGGGCCCCATTCTTTCCGCCTATCCAGAATTATTCAAGTCTGACTTCTTTATCAGTCTAACATACATTCCACACACACACACACATACACGCGCGCGCGCAAATTTTCCTGATTTTAATAACATTATTCTTCCCTCAACCTATCCTATACCTCCTGGTTATACCAAGTAACTTTGTGCCCTTATCATTCCTTGTCTCTGCTGCAGCTACCTTTATCTGTTCAAAAAATTATTCCTCTTACCCGGATATGCCTTATCCATCCTATTAGCCGCTCACTTTTAAGTAATCCCATCAACTTCTGCATATTTCCATTCTTTAACCCTTCAATTGCCTCTCCTGTTCTCAACAGCAGCTTCTCTTCACTCGTCAGTCAGATCCGCGTCTCTTCCATCTTCCACAATGCACAAGTCCTCTAAATACTTACGACTTCGCTGACCAAAACTGCATCCGCTTTCCACAGCCTCTAACTAGTTTTATTTCTTATTTTGAATTTCATTTGTTCATTAACCTTCCCCTCTGTATTGACTTCCCTTTGGAATATATTATTCTCTACAAGTACTCATTCGCCTATTCCCCTCTATTCTTTTTCCTGTTGCTAATGCGCGCGCACACACACACACACATTTCTTTTAGATTCACAAATATTAAGCCACAAATATCGTTTAATATGCGGGAATCACTTACACCCGAAGGGAATTATAATCAAGTGCTTCGTCACCAGTGGGATTCGAAACCGCTGCCTGGTTTAGGAACAATGATGTGCAGTGACTTGATCACTGAGCCATCAAGAGGGGTGAAAGTTGATACTGACTATATTTGTGTGTGTGTGTGTGTGATATATATATATATATATATATATATATATATATATATACACACACACACACAACACACACACACATATATATAGATCTATATATATATTATATATATATTATACCTGTGTATGTTATTTTTGTTCACCCCATCCCCATGATTCAATATATTTTCAAATATGTTAACCGAAGGGTAATTTTTTAGTTGATAATAATTTCGTCCTCTCGTGGATTCGAACCAGGACTTCAGTGACATCTTTACCGACTTGGCCGAGTCGGTAACGACTTCACTGAAGTCCTGATTTCTCCTCTGGGCTGCTGGTTCGATTCCACGAGAGGACCAAATTATAATCAACTGAAAAATCCCCCTTCGGTTAATATATATGAAAATTATATTAATTCGGAGGTAGAGCGACTAGGCTATTAAAGGACATGTGTGTGTGTGTGTGTGGGACGGGGAGGGAATTGATTTTTACAAAAATACTAAGAGACTTTTAGTCTATTATTACAGAAGGGTGAGTTTGGAAAAAAACCACACAAACGACGACCCAAATCCCAAATCAAGTATTTAAAAACACACCAGGTGTATGTCATACGAAGGCTTTTTATAATTCAAGATACTTGTAATCTTTTTAGTTGGCAGTTCTCAGCGGCGGTCCTTTGGAAGATATTCTGCGGTCATTGGATACAACGACCCAAAATGAACAAAAATCATAATACCATAAAACAAAATGATGAAAACCTTTATCATGATTAAATGCATTCGAGAAAGAAAAACAGAAAAAATGGCCTCTACTCTGCTGGGTGCCCGTGAGCGTACACCTTTAAGATAGACCTTCCGGTAAGCAATGTCTAGGCCTACTCAACCTTGTCTAAAATAAGTCTTTTCCCAGATCCACTCATTTGCCTTCGGCATTCGTTTATTTGCCTCGTCACTGGGGGGGGGGGGGGTACAGATCCATTTTCCCATTGACGGCCCAACCACTTCCTGTTTTTTACTGGCCCCTCCCCCCACCCCCACCCCCACCACCCCCATCTTTTCTCACCCAGCTGGAATCTGGTTCTCCGCTACCCGCCCAAAACTTCGGTCATTTCCCGCCTACAGCATTGGAGTTCATAATCTGTGATGTATCACATTTAAATGGAACGGCGAAAAATATAAATAAGTCTATATCTTCTGAAAGATTCCAACTCGTTCTCTCCTCTCCATTTCCCTTTTCATCGTAGGTGTTCAACCCATTTCTCTTCCAAGACGAATGAGATGCGCGAACGAGGATGACAGGCCAAACGTATTGACGATCCGTGACTGCCTTCCGCTGCAACCACTAAACCCTTCCCCTACCCCTACCCCTACACAACCACGTTCCTCTCGCAAAGAAAAGGAAAAAGTCAGACAGAAAATACGTTTATCCGTCTGAGAACTTACCTTGACTCCCTCGTCGCTTCCCCCCCACCCCCAACCCCCAACCCCCAACCCCACACACATCCAGGTTCCCCCATCACCCCTGCACCTCCCGTGTCTCGTGTCTCTCTACCTAGAACCCCTACTAGTTCGTCCCCCTTTCACCCCGCCGCACGTTTTTTCCCTCCTTTGCAATGTCGTTTCCTATTCAACGAGTCTCCTCTTTCACCCCCCTATTCACAGCGAGTCCCCCTGCGCCCCCTCATCTCACTAATTAGAGCAGACTAAATAACGCTACCGCTACCTGACTGGTGACGACAAGGCTCCTTCCTACTGCTTATCTCTCTCTCTCTCTCTCTCTCTCTCTCTCTCCATCTCTCTCTCTCTCTCTCTCTCTCTCTTTGTGTACATCGCAGGTTACCATCACTGGTCTATGACTAACGATAAAGTGTTTTTCTTTTCAATCTCTTATCGCCTTTATTACGGCCCATTTTAACCACCGGAAGGCCACCTTTCGGTTTTTCCCCCCGCCCCGGCCCCCTTTTTTTCCTGCATCCTCATATCTTGCACACTTACTCATACTCGTTCGGACCAGCGGCAAGCGCTCCTCGCCTTCCCTCAGAGATCATGCCGCCCCCAATGAACGTCTTCTCACCTTCCTCGCACTTCCACTCACGCTATGCCCTCCAGCACTCACGTAACCGGTTCACAGGACAGCGCTTCCTCATTACGCTTCCCTTCAACCCCCTGCTTGCATTCCCTGGCCTTCACCCGCACAATATACTCCGGTCACTGAGAAAAATTAATCTACTTACACACACACACACACACACACACACACACACACATATATATATATATATATATATATATATATATATATATATATATATATATATATATATATATGTGTGTGTGTGTGTGTGTGTGTGTGTATCTCCCCTACATAATATATCATTATCTTTTGCGCCGTTCCTTGCACTGACTTTTAACGGAATAGTTTTTAGCTCCAAATTTCTCCTCAAAAAAAAAAAAAAAAAAAAAAAACAAAAAAAAAAAAAAAGATTCCAGCGATCTTATACCATCCCTTAATAACCACTGAGATTATGATCAATAAATGAGTGTCTGAGTGAATGCATACAATTTATGTAGTAATAATTGAGTGACTCTAGAGGCAAGGTGTCAAGGTGTAAAAAAAATTAGTTCATAACCCGACCCGATGACCAAGTTGAAATAGCATTCATCCAAATGTACAGAGGGAATTTTCTTTCTGTAGCGACTAAGCAAAGCTGTCGACCTTCTTGTAGCACTTACCGAATAAATACACAACACACACGCGCGCACACACACACACACACATATATATATATATATATATATATATATATATATATATATATATATATGTATATATATATATATATATATATAATAATTCGTTTATCAATATTAAATATTGAAAGGCTAACAAATTTGTCAGTGATCAAGAAATGTCTAAGACGTGTATACATGAAATGTACTACATGAGCAGTGTGTTTAATACAATTCAAATTTGTAGCACTTCCCAGGCAATCGCTCCATGGTGAAAAGTCACAGAAAACCATTAAATAAATAAATAAATTAGTAAATATCTTGAGAGAAATGAGGCAATGTCGGAGAAGTGCGTAACGTCCACAAGGTCTCGCTGTTTCGACCTCTCTCTAATGTAGTGACTCGGCGAGTGTAAACAGTCGATCTCCGAATCTCTACTTGCATTTACATCATTGTTAGCAAATCTTAAAAAGTGTTCAGTCCTGAACTGATATCTCCTCTGAATTCTATCTGAAAAATCTATAAAACCTGTCAATATATATTTTTTATCCTTTATAGGGCCAGTTTCAAAAGCTTTGAAGGTTTTCGTTATTTGTACTTTTTTTTTTTAATTCGTGCATCATGTGTAGTATTACGTTTTCTCAGATATAACTGATTTGACTCTTGCAATAATGGCACTTACCCTGACCGCCGGGAACAACCCTAATGCGTCAGTTGAATGGTTCTGGGTCACAATATGTGCACAATATTATATGCTTCCCTTCGTATGAAAGCAAAATTGCAATGCATCACAATCTGCTTGCCAATATTATAATTATATACGCCAAGGTATGAAATAAGCGCAAAAGGAATTTCAACAATTCGTTATCCTATATACACATAAATCATACATACATAATATATATATATATATATATATATATATATATATATATATATATATATATTAACTTTAATAAAACAAGGGAAACAGAAAATTGTGTGCTTCACTTTACTCAACCGAAGGGCTATTGTGAAACATGCAAATCACGAGATGTCAGATCGTCATACTGCACATACGCATGAACATGAGTATTGCTGAGTCTTTAGGCTTAGTCATCGATTAACTCATGGCAACCACTAAAGCCAAATTATTCAAAGGAGTGATTTATGTCATTATATCTCAACCGCGTATGTATTTAATTTTCAAGTCAACGATTTTGAAAGAAACCACAAGGCTGAAATGACTAAGTTTTTAATCTTTGATGCAAAAATAAATAAATAACAAAGCAGCAGCAAAGCAGCATATGATATATATATATATAATTATTATATATATATACTATATATATATATATATATATATATATATAATATATATATATATATAATATATATTATATATATATGATATATATATATATATATATATATATATATATATATATATATATATAAATATATATATATATATATATATATATATATATATATATATATATATATATATATATATATATATATATATATATATATGCCACGAAGGAAAATAAACGACGTAGTATCCGCGAGACCTTTCGACGTTTAAACGTCGAAAGGTCTCGCGGATACTCCGTCGTTTATTTTCCTTCGTGGCATATATCTTTATTTTATGGATTTATCACGTTCCTAACTTTCGTGATTCAGTTATATATATATATATATATATATATTATATATATATATATATATTATAATATATATATATATATTGCTGATTTGCTGAGTGGTTATTAATGAGACCTCATCATCAAGTAAAGACGACTTTGTTTGCAAATATATATATAAATAAATATATATATATATATATATATATATATATATATATATTATATATATATATATATGTATCAACAAAAGCTTTCATAGCAATATACTCCCGGATTTAACAAATCAAAGGCCGTCTACGTCTAATTAACTAGTACCTACTATGTCGCTTAATCGAACAAAGGCGCAAAGGGCGATGATAAGGCAAAAGCGTCCTTCCCAACTACAGCGCCAACACGAGTCTTTTATTCTCCAATTCTCACCGCTTCTCGACACATTGAAGACATCTTTATACCGTCCAGAGTTTATCATTAAATTCTTAAATAGTTGATTATTTTCCACTCGGATTTGTGATGTGCCTAGTGTGTGATTTCATGTGAAAAACAACATCGAATGTTTCATATCGGACAACCTTAACACCTATTATGACAGAAATATAAGCGTAGATTCAAGTGTATTCTGTGTATTAAGTTATCACGGTATAGACCTGCTGCTCATTTATTTAATAATATATTACAAATGTAGAATGGTACTCAAAATTCATGGCCTATGGCTGTAAAGGGGGAATCAGTAACTGCCCTTAGTGCATAGGCATACACATGACCTACCAATGATTTGGCTGCACCAACTTGGGTAGTTTTTCAAAATTAAAATTGGCAAACCTTGAGGCCACTCCCAATGAAGGGGTGGGAATTATTTCCGGATACCAAATAAGGAGTTGAGAGATGACAGGGACTCACTTCTTAAGAAATATTTACTGAATGCTCTTGGAAGAAAGCTATTAACAAATACTAGTGGACTGCAGTCACAGCACAATACAGTCTGCTTCAAACAATTCGGCAGCCACTTCCTATGAGGTATATACCAAATCAACGTCGATAGACAGAGACCACTCTAGAAAGTCTGACGCCTCATCACGGACGGAGACTACATTATCAACTGGGAGTTGACACCAACCAGTGCACTGTGATGGACCGCTGAGTCTGGACACACCGTGTGCTGGTGTCCTTACTCTAATGAGTGGTGGAAGCTGACTGGGAAGGAGTCATGAAGGTCACATTACAAGACTGGGCTTCATCAGTACAAGATGAAATGATGGCTTGACTACCAGCCTTGTTACAAATCAAGAGGGTGCAACAATGCCCCGCAACCCTTAAAGATTGCTAAGAACTATAGATAAAAAAAAAAAAAAGGTCACTGAAGTTCAAAAAAAGTACGAGTATTGATGCACAGTTCAAGTTGATGCCAGTGCCCTCACAGTTTGAGACCAAGAAAACTGATACTGAAAGGGCAGACATACTGGCTGAAGAAACTTCTCTCATTCACCATTGGCAACAACCTTGTCTCGTAC
The DNA here is from genome assembly GCF_015104395.2 of Macrobrachium nipponense. NCBI lineage: Eukaryota > Metazoa > Arthropoda > Malacostraca > Decapoda > Palaemonidae > Macrobrachium > Macrobrachium nipponense. Next base: position 43,787,316 of record NC_087213.1, read on the forward strand.
AAGCACTCAGATGGAGGTCTGCTAAGAGTTGGTGAACACCAAGTTAAAATTACAATGCAACTACCAATGGCAGGTTATGGGACTTGAGGGCAGGGCAAATACCCGCAGGGCATGCAAAGATACTGAAGGACACGCACTGCATCACTGTCATGACTTGCCCTCATCTCACGTCTTGGGAGGATCAAATAAACACAGACATACTTAAAAGTTTAAAAACCTTGTTGTGCCAAATTACAAGCTCCCTGCGGTACATCAATACAAAGGATCTAAACAAACTGCGTTTGACAAGCTTTTTCGAGATGTGATGATATTTGGGATACTGCATTATGCGACTTTTTATCATTATGGAACCACTTCCTTGTATTAATTCAACAGCAACTATTATTATTATTATATTATGAATGTACACACACACACACATGTAGATATATATATATATATATATATATATATATAATATATATATATATAAATTATATACACATACACACACAAACATATATATATATATAATTTAAATTTTTTTTAACTTGTATGTGCGTGTTATGTAGTGTGCACATAAGTATTTCTATTGTCTTGTAATGTGGGTTAATAGTAAAATGCAAAATGTTTCCATTACACCTCAATAGATTAATCAACCAATCTGGGCATTCATGTATTGCGGATATTTCGCTTATGATATTATGCCTCATACCGGATGAGGGGGGGGGGGGGGTGTTATCAAATGCTCCAGTTCTCGCAGGGCCCTTTAAATTACACACCCCTCATTACGCCTATATTTTTTATTTATTAATAAAGTCGCATATAGCTCGTCCTAAGCCTATTTCGTACCATATCACAGTCGCAACCTTACTAGATTATTATAGTGAATGGGGGGGGAGGATTAATGAGTGGCAGGATCAAGCATAAGGAAAAGAGGTGAGAGGGTACAGGCGAGGGGAGTGGGAACAAGTGTTTTCCTCACTGAGGATGCTTCTAATTAGGAAGTCCCCGCTATGATTATTTTTATCATTTTTATCATGGCCCATTCATCTAGCCCACCAATTATCAGCCCTTACCACCTGATCCTCACCCTCCTCCTCCTCCTCCTCCTCCTCCTCTCTCTCCCTCCTTCCTAACCTCCCTCTCTCTCTATCTAGTATGTTGCTGAAACTGCTGTTGCTTCCACGACCCAGCTCCAAACCCCAAACCTCCTTCACAACAACAACAACCCCCCCCCCCTTGAGTTGCTTCCCCATTTGTACTTACACATGTCATGTTCCAGATCGCGGTACTTTAATTAGGCTATTGTCTTTTTAGATGCAAGTCCTTGAGAGTACACAAGCGCCGGAGTGGGAATGAAGAAATCAAAAGAATACGAAATGCGGATATGATGAGGGTGAGAGAGAGGAGAAGAGGCGACGGTCACAATCATGTACACACACTTCTTGCGCTACTCAAAGGGGTCATTTGCTGCCTCCTAATCTTCGGCTGCCTATTCATTATCACATCCCTGCCCAGTCGCCAAGTTTTTTTTTTTTTCTCTCTCTCTCTCTCTCTCTCTCTCTCTCTCTCTCTCTCTCTCTCTCTCTCTCTCTCTCCATCGCAACCTTATCTACTTCTACTGTGCATTTCCGGTATCTGCCATCCTGCACCTCCATTGTCGGCATTGCGAGTGTGCGTGCGTTTGTGTGCGTACGTCTGACGTACTCTACAAGGCCGATATGAATCATTACTTGCAACTGCTTCTTCGTAGGTGTCACAGCTTCTTACTCGGTAAGTCATCGATTTTACTGGGAAAATGCTATCTTCTCCGCTTCATCCCCAACTTTTTTTTTTCCTCGCACTTGCTGTGCTTTCTTGCAAGCACTTCTCTTTGAATGATGGTGCCTTTATCCACTTCCCCCACAGCACGCTCATTCATTTCCTTCCTTCCTTCAAATCTATTGCGTCTACTACTACTAAATACTGCCTGCCCTCCATCTTTCCTTCATCAATAGTACGGCAGCTTCTATTATTCTCTCTCTCTCTCTCTCTCTCTCTCTCTCTCTCTCTCTCTCTCTCTCTCTCTCTCTCTCTCTCTCTCTCTCTCTCTCTCTCTCTCTCTCTCTCCTTCATTTGAGATAGCCTGCGTTAAAGCTGACATGCTTGTACAGTGACCGCTTCACTGTATACAATATGATATAAAAGGCGAAGGCGTCCCAACCAGCGACACAGTAAACCGAACCAGAATAATCCTTTCGTCCTACAACAAAAACAACAAAAACACCTTTATTATCAACAACAGCATTTGCGTTGGGAATTATATTATTCCACGCTGACTTACGGTAAAAGAATGATAAAAGAAAAACTTACTCTATGTTACGAGCAAACAAGAGAGAGAGAGAGAGAGAGAGAAAGGCTAATGACCTTTTACCTTGAAGAGCTTTTGCGGGAAGCTTTTCATGACAATATCATTCATTTATAATAAAGGAAGTGTGCCGTCGACGAGGGAATGGGGAGGAGAGGGGGGGGGGGGGTCGGAGAGGCAGGAGAAGAGATATGAAAGAGTGAAAAACTGACCAGATACCACGAGATTATATGATTTGCACCGTCAATAACATTACGTAACGCTTTGTATTTCAGGGCAAATAGTATAAATGCGTGAAACATCTCATTAACAAATGTTTCAATTCGAATGGATTGATTTACCAATGGAAGCTACTTCCCTTTCAGGAAATTTTCTATATATGAAAAAGAGCGAGAAATCGAGGAACAGAATCTCAAGAATGTCTTTAGACGGATTACCTCGTCAAGGCCCTCCCGATTTGATGGCCTACTGAGAGGCCAACGAACGAACGTCTCTACTGATTATTATTCCCTCTTTCCAACCTAGCTGCAACCCACAACGGCAGACTAATAACTAGGTAATTAAGTTACTGCTTAGGTCAATAGAGGCATGATGGAAGGAGCCCTTCGTCCGTTCTTGTCCGAACTAAGATCCCCCCCCCCTCCCCCACACACACCGGGGGTCCTTCAGTTTGCGAGCTAGCGTGATTACCATTGAACCACTTGCCATAAAGAGAAAGAAAGACATTTTCTCAAATCAAACTTTCAAAACCATTTTGTTTGTCATTTAAATTTCAACAAAAAGTAACAATCACGAATAAAACTGTTAAATACTTTCTACTTTTCATGCATCCACTGGAGAAAACACATGCTTTCTCTACCTGACCTAATTCATTTCTCCAGATGTTAATTTAATTTTATGCTTGAACGGGTAGTATGACAATACCTTTACAAGCAAGACATTTCGATTAGGTTTGAACGGGTAGTTTAGAGTAAAACGAGAAGACACCATGCAGCTGCAATGGAATCTTTTCCCCTGGGCGAAATTGTTCAGTCTTTGATGACCGGAAAAGACGGACTATTTGTGTTTAATTTGTAAAAGTGTTTAATTTGTAAAAGATGTATAGAAAGTATGGACAAGAAAACCTACTTCTAACGTAGTCTATGATACATTTGGCGAGGTAGAAAAAACGTAATCAAGGACACATTTGGCGATGCAAAAACAAAATTGGTAACACTTAATCTAGCCGAAAAAATCGATTTTTTAAAAAGGAAAATACTTTTTAGAAAAATATCTCTGAAACAAGAGGGCATGGAAAGATGGCTGTGCTAAACAACGCAGATCTAAGGTTATTATATATATATATATATATATATATATATATATATATATATATATATATATATCTATATATATATATATATATATATAAACCTGATCGTTTTGCATCATTTCCTCCACGAGAAGCGTGAATTATACATTGCATGAAACCCAGTTAACCTGGAGGTATATTTCAGTGTATGGACATAAGCAAATGCAGTTCTGTATATCAAACGTAACAAAATCGAGTCGAGATTGGAGGGCGAGGTCCTCTGAAATCAGCGTGGGGCTTTGGAACCGTGCAAAGAACCGCCAACTGACTTGGCATCGGTTATCTGGACTCTGTCAAACATAATGCATAAACACTACAACAAATTACAGTATCGGGAATATAGCACTCCCAAAACCAATTGAAAGTATGTAGTAAAACACAGCAGGAACATGGGTATACGCATCAACAAGTATGTCGTCACATTTCATTCACCGATAATATTACTTGTTTGCATTCAAATCTGCAATATTCGCAGTCTTGAGAAAGGTTCCTTATAGAATTTAATGTCGTTTCCGTTATTTCCATAGCTACATCATATAAATAAAGTACTTTACCTGCTGGGTGAGGACGGTTTTAGCTAGATGGTTGCTTAGTAAGCGTTTTCTTCAGTTACCTCTTTTCACTACAAAAATGAAAACAACTACAAATGAAAAATGCGACGAAGTTTTTTCAGACAATCAAGTTTTCTGTACAGCGTATAATCAAGGCTACCGAAAACAAATCTATTTCTCGGTGGTCTCGGTAAAATTCTGTATGGGCTGCGGCCCAGTAACTTTAACCACGGCCCGGTGGTGGCCTTTCCTATATCGTTGCTAGACGAACGATCATGGATAAATTTAAAATTAAATAGAATAAAAATACTGATGCTAGAGGGTTGCAATTTGCTATGTCTGATGATTGGAGAAGGGATTATCAACATAACAATTTGCAGCCCTCTAGCCTCAATAGTTTTTAAGTTCTGAGGAAAGACAGAAAAAGTGCGGAAGGACAAAAAAGTCTTCTCAAAAAAGTTTTCTTTTACAGAAAACTAAAAATGACTTTAAAACTGGAAAATGGCGTTCCGCTTTTGACAAGTTCAGACCTGCATTTCACCCACAGAAAAAGTAACATTACAATCAAGTCCCACATGTATGAAATATCTCGAGCCCCAATCGGGCAGCCAAGAAACAACTCCATTTGTCCCACCTGACAAAAAGCCCCTCTAAATGCAACAAAAAGCGGCCTGAGTCGGAAGAGAAATGACAAAAACGCCGGGTTCCAACAAAGCCTTCCTTCGTCTGCAGCACCTTTACGATTCAATGAACGCATACCACGGACGACAACCCCGATTTCAGGGATAAAATCTCCAAAGCTACTGTGGAGAGCCAGCAACACACACTCTCTCTCTCTCTCTCTCTCTCTCTCTCTCTCTCTCTCTCTCTCTCTCTCTCTCTCTCTCAGACACAAAATGAATAATTATGATGAAGGAAGAACAAATATTATGGAAAAGTTGGATTTTTTTAATGTCAGAATTTCTGGAAATGAAAAAAAGAACAACATACCAGAACAGGAAAGAGACATGGGAAAATCCTTATTATTACCAATATTAAATGAAGGAAAAAACACGCAAACCATCATAGTGATGATGCGCAGGGTTTAGTTACGAGTAACTCAAAAAGAAAATAGGAGTACTTAGAAGAACTAACCCAAAATGAAAAGAAAATAGATATAATGAATATAAGTGAAAAACCTGGTCATTCCCAAGAGACTGGGGGGGGGAATGATGATCAAATAAAAGGGTTCCAAACTTATAGATCAAGATAGAAAAAAAATAGGAATCAAGGGGAACCACAATATATGGGAAAGACAAAAAACAAGGAAAAAATATATGAGAAATATAGTAACTCAGAATGTGAACTAATAGCGGTAGAATTTGAATCTGAAAAAATTGAATGACATAGTAATATATAGACCTTCCTAATACTAAAGAGTTGGACTTAATAATTGAAAAATTGGATGATATATGTAGAAATCACAAGGACTGGACTATTCTCCTATCTGGTGACTTCAGCTTTCCTTTCGTAGAATGGAAAGAACGAATAGGAGATTGTGGTTGTACTTATACATATAAAAAAGAGAGTAATAGTAGTGCAGAAGATAAGAGGCAATTTGAAAAGCTATTAGATATGCTACTAGAATACAACATTCAACAAATAAATCACCTGCCAACAAGAAAGGAAATACTTTAGGACCTAGTATTTGTGAACGAGATGAATTATGTTAAAGAAATAATAGTTTATAATGCGAGTATTTCAGACCATAATGTCATAGAATTAACAGTCCATTCCAAAGCAAGTGAAAACAGAGATAAGCAAGAAATGAAAAAGTGGGAAGGATATGGAAAATACAACTTCTACAGTAAAAATATAAAATGGTCAGAAATAAATGAAGAATTAAACAAAGATTGGGATAATATTTTCGTAAGTGATGACATAAAGGTAAATACGGAGATATATATAAAATATTAGAGAAAATAGTGGATAAATATATACCGAAGAAGAAAAGTAAACATCAGTCATGCATACCAAGAGACAGAAGGATCTTGTTCCAGAAATCAGAAAGTGGAAAAAAGGTCTAGCAAAAAAAAAAAAGCATGGAAAGTTATAGAACTAAAAAGTAAGATAGAAAATGCAGAACAAAAAGATTATACAATCAAAAGAAAATGAAAAACGGGACTTGGAAGAAAAACCCTATTAAATATCAAGCAAAATCCCAAACTATTATACTCATATGCGAAGAAGATGAATAAAAGAAGAATAGAAATAGGCCTCTAAAGAATTGAAGGGAGATTAACGAATGAAAAAAAGGAAATTTGCAACATACTGGCAGAACGATATAAGAGAGAATTCACATAGAATAGATAATGAAGATAATGATATAGAAGTAAGGGATGAAATAGTGAATATTTAGCTGACATAGATATTAATGAAGCTGATATTGTGCAGGCTATTAATGAAATAAAAATGGAGCTGCTGCAGGGCCTGATGGAATTCCTGCTATTTTGTTAAAGAAAGTAGTTCATTCTATCGCAAAGCCACTTGCAATATTATTAAGACAAAGTGTAGATACAGGCAAGATTTATGATGAGCACAAATTAGCATATATTACCCCTACTTTCAAAAGTGGATCAAGACTAGAGGCAAGTAATTATAGGCCTGTGAGTCTAACATCACATATTATGAAAGTGTATGAAAGGTAATGAAGAAAAATATTATGAAACATTTAATAAAAATAATTTGTTTAATAAAAGGACAACATGGTTTCGTACCCGGAAAAGTACACAAACCCAACTGTTAGTCCACCGCCCCTGAGAACATATTCAAAAATATGAAAAGCGGAAATGAAAACAGATGTGGTTTATTTAGACTTTGCAAAAGCTTTTGATAAAGTAGACCATAATATATTAGCGAAGAAAATTAGAAAACACAATAGCGTGGATAAAGTAGGAAGATGGTTAAAACAAAGAATTTTTACACAACAGAAAACAGATAGTTATTGCAAACGAGAGAAATCGGATTGAAGCCAAGGTAATATCCGGTGTGCCGCAAGGTACGGTGTTAGCTGCAATACTGTTTGTTATTATGATTGAAGACATAGACAATAATGTTAAGGATTCGTAGTGAGTAGTTTCGCAGATGACACAAGAATAAGTAGAGAAATTACTTGTGATGAAGATAGGAACGCCTCTACAAAGAGACCTTAACAAAGTAATATGATTGGGCAGAGGTAAATAGGATGGTATTTAACTCTGATAAATTTGAATCAATAATTATGGAGACAGAGAACGAAAGCTATATGCATATAAGGGACCTAATAATGAGACAATCACAAATAAGGAAGCAGTTAAAGACTTGGTGTGATGATGAATAGGAACATGTTATGCAATGATCAAATAGCAACTCTGTTGGCAAAATGTAAAGCAAAATGGAATGTTGTTACGGCACTTCAAAACAAGAAAAGCTGAACACATGATTATGCTTTATAAACATATGTCGTAGTCCACTTGAATATTGCAATATGATATGGTACCCACACTATCAAAAGGATATTGCACAAATAGAGAGTGTACAAAGGTCCTTTACAGCTAGAATAGAAGAAGTTAAAGACCTGACTACTGGGAAAGACTACAATTCTTAAAATTATATAGTCTAGAAAGGAGAAGAGAACGCTACATGATAATTCAGGCATGGAAACAGATAGAAGGAATAGCAGAAAATATCATGGGAACTCAAAAATATCAGAAAGAGCAAGCAGAGGTAGATTAATAGTGCCCAAACTATACCAGGAAAAATAAGGAAAGCACACAGGACATTAATCCACTACGCACCAGCATCGATAATGCAGCGTCTACGTATTCAATGCGTTGCCAGTCATCTGAGGAATATATCAGGAGTGAGCGTAGATGTGTTTAAGAATAAGCTCGACAAATATCTAAACTGCATCCCAGACCATCCAAGATTGGAAGATGAAAACAAAATATACCGGAAGATGTACTAGCAACTCTCGGTAGACATTAGAGGTGCCTCACACTGAGGGACCTGGGGCAACCCGAAAACAAGACTGTAAGGTCTGTAAGGTAAGGTCTGCGACAGCATATCTGCTTTAAATAAATCTCCAAACATCGTCGTCCTCATTTAGACTTTGCAAAAGCTTTGATAAGTAGACCATAATATATTAGCGAAGAAAATTAGAAAACACAATATCGTGGATAAAGTAGGAAGATGGTTAAAAGAATTTTTACACAACAGAAAACAGATAGTTATTGCAAACGACGAGAAATCGGATTGAAGCCAAGGTAATATCCGGTGTGCCGCAAGGTACGGTGTTAGCTGCAATACTGTTTGTTATTATGATTGAAGACATAGACAATAATGTTAAGGATTCGGTAGTGAGTAGTTTCGCAGATGACACAAGAATAAGTAGAGAAATTACTTGTGATGAAGATAGGAACGCTCTACAAAGAGACCTTAACAAAAGTATATGATTGGGCAGAGGTAATAGGATGGTATTTAACTCTGATAAATTTGAATCAATAAATTATGGAGACAGAGAAAGAAAGCTATATGCATATAAGGGTACCTAATAATGAGACAATCAAAATAAGGAAGCAGTTAAAGACCTTGGTGTGATGATGAATAGGAACATGTTATGCAATGATCAAATAGCAACTCTGTTGGCAAAATGTAAAGCAAAATAGGGAATGTTGTTACGGCACTTCAAAACAAGAAAGCTGAACACATGATTATGCTTTATAAAAACATATGTTCTGTAGTCCACTTGAATATTGCAATATGATGGTACCCACACTATCAAAAGGATATTGCACAAATAGAGCGGTACAAGGTCCTTTACAGCTAGAATAGAAGAAGTTAAAGCCCTTTGACTAATGGGAAAGACTACAATTCTTAAAATTATATAGTCTAGAAAGGAGAAGAGAACGCTACATGATAATTCAGGCATGGAAACAGATAGAAGGAATAGCAGAAAATATCATGGAACTAAAAATATCAGAAAGAGCAAGCAGAGGTAGATTAATAGTGCCCAAAACTATACCAGGAAAAATAAGGAAAGCACACAGGACATTAATCCACTACGCACCAGCATCGATAATGCAGCGTCTACGTATTCAATGCGTTGCCAGCTCATCTGAGGAATATATCAGGAGTGAGCGTAGATGTGTTTAAGAATAAGCGTCGGACAAATAAATCTAAACTGCATCCCAGACCATCCAAGATTGGAAGATGCAAAATATACCGGAAGATGTACTAGCAACTCTCTGGTAGACATTAGAGGTGCCTCACACTGAGGGACCTGGGGCAACCCGAACAAGATGTAAGGTCTGTAAGGTAAGGTCTGCGACAGCATATCTGCTTTAAATAAATCTCCAAACATCGTCGTCCTCATCACCATCATCACCATCGTCTCCGTCGTCGCATCTTTCCCTTTATATCTCGTAAATGAGTAAATGTGCAACTGCTTGTACGCTGCCAATTAAACGTCACAATCAGGGATTTCTGCTTTGCGCGCATCTAATAACCAAAAGCTACACTAAAGTCACTATGACAATGATTCAGAGCAAAGGATAAGAGTCAGTTCTCTGAAAGTAAACATGAGGAAAACCAACTGAATGAACCTCTTGGAAGAAGAAATATTCCGTGTGATGGACAAAACTGGACACCAGACAGACAGCATCCGAGATACTTCCCGAGTGAAGATGCCAAGCCTCAAAACGATACACTTGCGTAAACAAACCGATCCACTCTGATTTTATTTTTATAGATGACTTAACCACTACGACGCTTGTGAGAGGAAACAGGCATAAAGCTGCGGTCATCACTCGAATACTTGATGAACTGCCGTATCGGTTCCATTGAATTCAATTCCAGATGTGTCTCCATGGTCACTCACTCGGCACGGAAAGATCATCATCTCGTACTGAGGCCGATCAGCTGGAATCAGTCTCTCGATTGTTCAGAGTCCGTCTTTTATACCCTCTCACATTTTCCAGCAATGACAGGCAGTACTTAACATGACCAATTTCGCCTTCAATTATTGACCACTCGGGGTAGTTGAGAAATGATCGATTTCCTTATCTGTTCAGTCCCACAAATCTGTCTGAAACCATCGTCGTGCAGGAGGATGAGCGCGATACTAACATTTGGATTCAGAGCGACTTAGCGGCTATCATACATAATTCACCGACTACAATATGGCCATCCATCTATCTATCTATCTATCTATCTATCTATCTATATATATATATATATAATATATATATATATATATATATATATATATATATATGACTGGTAAAAGTGTTCTGTAACAACAGAATTCCATCTAATAAAAGGAGCCCATATATATATATATATATATATATATATATATATATATATATATATATTATTGGGTCGTGTATATATATTATATATGTGTGTATATATATATATATATATATATATATATATATATATACATATATATATATATATATGTATATATATATGTATATCTATATATATATATATATATATCTATATATATATACATTATATTCACTATATATACGTGTATGTATGTTTTTTATACGTACACGCCAAAATATAGAAAGTAAGTTACTATATCTCAGAGACTGCCGTCTCTCTCTTCAGGTAGTAATGAACGATAATGAATATATATATATATATATATATATATATATTATATATATATATATATATATAAAATATATATATATATAATATATATATATATATATATATATATAGTATTAAAGCTGAAGAACAACAAGGAAGGTAGATTGGGGGAAAACAGCGAGGGAACTAAGAAGGAGCCTGGCCCGAGGTCATGTTTGCAGGTGACCTGCACCACGTGTTCTTTATCGATTGAGGATGAAACTTCCCTTCCCCTCCCCCCTTCTCTCTCTCTCTCTCTCTCTCTCTCTCTCTCTCTCTCTCTCTCTCTCTCTCTCTCTCTCTCTCTCTCTATCAACATTCTCGAGCACCACTAGACAGCTAACATAATGAGGATCCCTGTGCATCAAATCTAAACTATAATGAACAAAAAGAAATAAGTAAGGAAAGAAGTAAATCTGAAAGCTTCGAAAAACATTGTTTGTTCTGTTCACGTTATTTACGCGGATTTATTTCATGTTTTTTGTCAACCAGCGGATTCTTTATATCCACAGGATATGAACTGACTGTAAACCTGCTATCTCATGCCATCATTCGTTTTCAAATCGATTCGCCCTGCGACTATCACACGTTTTAAAATCCAAATCACTACCAGCGACTGACAAAATCCTAGAACTAAGTTCATCCCATACAATGCAAGTCAATCCATTATAGAATGGAATAGCATACAGAGTTTAGGCCAAAGGCCGGGGGCTGGGATCTACGAGGTCATCCAGTGCTGGAGTGGAAACTGACAGTAGTTAGGTTTGAAAGGTGTAACAGGAGGAAAACTTCGCAGTTGCACTATGAAACAATTGTTAGGAGATGTTAGACAGAAAGACGGGACAGAAAGACGGAAAAGATAGTAACAATGGAAGTACAGTAAAAGGAGTGTAAGAGGTTGCAGATAGGGGCCGAAGGGACGCTGCAAAGAACCTTTATTTTAGTAATGCCTACAGTGCAGCCCATCCGGTGAACTGCTGGATTTTGCGACACCAATACATAAAGCCTATGTATAGACGGGGTAAAAATCACGCTGAAGCACGAATCCCTCCTCAAGGCTCCTTACTGGGCTATAGCAAAGAATGCATGCCGGTACTGCATCAGTTTAGTTCACTATTGACAACGAATACGAATATTCCTGAAATCTAAGAAAACAGGCTGCATTCGAAGTGACACCTCAAAAATGAGCGGAAGCAACGCAATCCCTACTAAAATCTTATGGAAGCGAAAACACATCAAAGCTAATTCCTTTTTCGCAGGACTTTCTATAAATCGCAAATTGATTAAAAAAAAAAAAAAAAAAAAAAGTACAAACATTGATTTCCATTGCGAAAAAATGCCATAAAATATAACAATACGCTTTGTTGATAGTTTTTTCTTTTCAATATCAAAATGGTGGTAAAGATTTTTTTTATTCGAATTTTTAGACAAATTGGTAAAACAAACTCGAATAATTGTCCCGTATCATCAGTTCTGAATAAAGTCCCATCGGCCCTAAAGAATCGTTCTTTAAACAGCTACGTATGGCCGCTGGAGGCAACATACATTCATATAGAGCTTCGTGGGGGCAAATAACCTTCCGCTATTAAAACTGAGAGCAATGGAATCATCAATAACCAAACGGAAGTGATGAAAATGAAAAATCAGGAACTGACGACAGGAAGAGTCCAGGTGAGTGACAGCGAGGGAACAAGAGTGAATGAGTGGCAGGTTAGGAGGAGACGGCTGCTGCATAATGTACGAGTACTGGGAGTAAGGGAGCTGTGGGAGTGGGGATGTGGGAAGGAAGGGGGAGGGGGAGGGGGGGGCAAGCAGCAGGAAAAGTGCCTCGCAAGCCGATTACAGAGCACTATGTTTAGCCAATCTCCCCTCGACTAACTACCCACCATCCACTTCCAGACATCATCATCTCTAACAGGAAGAAGAATCGCCGCTGCAATATGATTAACTATTACCTTTGGTTAGTCACCTTACTTACTACAAAAAAAAAAAAAATAAATAAATAAATAAAATAAAAAAAAAATAAAATACGTATTTATAATTAATAATCGCCTCATTCTCTGTTGTTTAATACCAAGCTTTTCCAATGCAAACACTTTCAATCAGCTTTACTCTACAAATGCGATTGACATCAGCGGTAATCTTTATTATCTCGTCAATCAAACCAGGTCTTTATCAGTGTCAGCCTACTTAAATGAAACATCTACTAGGCCTATACAAAATGGGTCCTAAAGTACAGCCACAAAAACACAAACGAAATAATTGATAGTACTATCAATCATGGGCAGATGCCACAAAAAAAACGCGCACTTGTAATCGTGAAAGCCAGATCTATGTCAAGGTATACAAATTCTTTCTCCTGTAGACACGCGCACACGCACACAAACATTGATACGTACACGTTCTTTGCCTTTTGTGGTTCAGGAATCCTTACAAATAATGAACGAAGTTTAAACTACCATACTGTACTTAACTTCGAAGGGATGGACTTTGGTTTAAAAGCAGGCCTATCCAGTTCCCCGGATCTCGCTTCTCACGACTCAACTGTGAAAATAGACTTGAACACTCACAACTGATTTCACTCATTTCTTGATATGTTTGTGACATTCTATGACACAAGTTAGGTTCAGTAGATTTGGGTGAAGTTGTCCACTATTTAATACGCACAACCGACAAGTTTCGAATGTCTCAATCATTTTCCGAGCAGTCTAGTTTTTACACTTCAATTCCTCAAAGCTATTTTTGAAAACCATCCCTCAAATATTGGCGACAATATTGGTGTATTTTTAAAAACATAGTCAAAGGTGACCTCCAGGCTTTTCAGAGGTAAGTACGGTGAAGAATAAGGGACAGTGCAGTGCGTCAACCATCTACAAATGCTCAAACAACAAAATAAAAAGTTGTCTAATTGGTTACACCGGTTATCTAACTATCTCATGAAACAGTAGCCTCTAACCGAAGACGAGTTTACAGCGCTGGAAAATAAAGTTTAAAATATCCTGTAACTGATGCAGACGACAAACTCACCGAGAAATCTAAGAAGCGGCGTATTAGAGGTTTCTTAAAAGAAAAACCAGCCAATTTGGTCACGTACATTACTGAACAGTTACACAATTACATGCGGATGCCCTCAAAAGCGGAAGACACACTGTAGAGAACATACACACGATTATGAAATGAAAAAAAAAGCCCTTTGCAATTTCCTACTTCAGAGAAAAATGCAACATAACGGTCGCTAATATTCGTACTTGTCGCATAACCAAACCATTTCCTTCACTTCCACATATCTCCAAACTTCTCACTTTTCATTGGCCTACCTACACCACGTAAACATAATTCATCTCGACAGCTTCAATCTTTTAGTTCACCCATTTGCATTCAATAGCAAAATTTCGCGTCCACGATATTATGATTATTACTACATTCAAGACATTAACGATTATTTGAAAGAATAGAAGCTTTCTGGGGATCCTCCTTACAAAAGAAAATGTAATACAATTAACTGAAATATCTAGCGTTTATAAAATTGAAAAACTCAGACATGTTTACATATTCGGTAAGGTCTTCCATGAAAAGTCAGACAAACCAGAATCTACAGCACACTGAATAATAGTGATAACGCAAAAAGAAATCCAGAACCTAACGAAGTATATTTAGGAAATGGACGTTGAATTTAAAATCGACCTATTACGATTTGACTTGCAAACTACAACGCTTCAAAATTTCGCCAATTATCACGGTTTTTTCTCTTTTTTCATAATGGAAGAGTACAAACAATTAATTTCTCCTATAAAATTTTTGATTTTTTTCTGAGCGCATCATATCCATTACGACAAAATAAATAAATAAATAAATAAAATCACGTACTGATGCCGGGACCTCAAGATGGAGCCGAAAAGGGAAATAATGAAAACTAATACAGATAATTACAGAATTTAATCGCCGTTCAGCGATTATTGTTTAAGAATGGCTCCTCAAAAACCCCACCCCTTTTAAGGAAAGTGCAATAATAGAGGATGATACAGATACAAAATTCTACAGAGTATCAAATAAGCAGGAACTTTTACATTCTGGGCATCACGAAAACTCGGTATTCAACATTAAAGACAAAAATGGAATACAAAAAGCTCCATAATACAATAATAAATAGATAGACATTAGTCACACATAAATACTTGAGGCTAATAACACAGCCCAAAGCGATGTAAAAGGCAACAGAGGCATAACGCCGAGGTTCTTAGAGGCTGAAGATTAAGGAACGTTTTTACCATAAACAAATACCACAATAATGGAAATAACATTATGAAAATCGGATTGGCCTCACTACTCATAGTCTCTCTCTCTCTCTCTCTCTCTCTCTCTCTCTCTCTCTCAAGCAACCAGCGGCCCCACACCCCCCCAAGGGGAGAAAAACCGAGTCTTGTTGAATCCCACAACACCCTCTCAAAAGGGAACCTCCATCATCACCACCAGTGGCTGATTCAGCCAACAGAACAGTAAGAGAACAAATCGTAGATACATAATCCCTAAAAAGGCAATTTCCTATTCCTGAGAGTCAAAGAGTCCTTAGTGAAGAAGTAGTCCTCGACTCACAGTGAGACTTTATCTTCCCCACATTACCTTCAATCAGCTTTTTCTAAAATATTCATGGATGTTCAGATGCGTTTTCCTTAAAATGCAAGAATAAGAATCGTTCTCTCATTGCAATATCACCATTAATTCTTCGTACTGGAAAATAAGCGTTTCATTTTAAAAAATTACTCTCATATATATATATATATATATATATATATATATATATATATATATATATATATATATATATATATATATGCTTAAAGATCACAGTAAATGCACGTGACTTCGATACATAAGCGAATACCACAGGAAAATGACAGGCAGGTCAGTACTAAGCACTTTCTCCTGGTTATTTAGGCACTTTCGGTGCACAAACACACAAATATAAATAAATAAATACAATAAAGGAGAATGCGCTTGATATTGACCAAATATATATATATATATATATATATATATATATATATATAATGATATACAGATATATCTATATCTATATATATATATATATATATATATATATATATATATATATATATATATATATATATATATAAAAGAGAGAGAGAGAGAGAGAGAGAGAGAGAGAGAGAGAGAGAGAGAGAGAGAGAGAGAGTTACAAAATAAATACTCACTTCCATGGTGGATGACTGATTTCAAGTCAAAAGTACAGAGCCTGACTTCGATAAGAATTTGTACGACACAGCCGATATGCACTTATGTCTTGATTGCCTAGTAAATCACGCCACTGCCATCTCATGTTCCAGTTCAGGAAGACATACTCGAATCTTGCTCATGGGAGGGAGCTCTTATAATTTATTCCCCTGGAGTATTCCCAAGATAACCTTAATTCTATCACTGATTCTTCAAACAAAAAAGGCTGCAACAGCAAAACAAGATGGTGACTTATGACATTAGATGTCAAAAAAACGTTTCTGTACACGAGAGACCTCTTTATTAACTATATAATACATTGCGTTACATGACATGATTTACATGCGGTTGTAACAATGGCGGACCTCCATATTGATGACGTGAGAATTTTCAGCGTCAAGAACTTTATATTTTCCTGATTTTTCTGTCTCTTGTTCACCTTCCCCCCTTACAATCGGGTCTCTGCAAAATACATGATTTAAAATGATACTTACTCCAACATAAGGTAACCGAAGCAGTTCCCATCTTTAAACATTTTACTTTTCCTAAATTCCCACTTCTTGGTTACGTTCTTACTGTCCATCCTCTCTAACAATGACTTCTTGTTGCTCCTGTCTGGTTTTCCCCCAACCCCTTTTCCATCTCTTCAGATCCTTTATTTTCTGGATCGCTTGACACTGCTGTCCAACCACTCCAACTCCTATTCCTCCAACTCCCTCTCTTCAATGTCTTACGTGATGAATGGCCCAAGTGCCCCCTTAGCTTGGCATGACAGCCGACATTCCATTGAAGAAAATCCATCCACACAAAATACGCAAAAGGTGATTCGTACATGAATTCAGTTGACTCATGAATGAACCACTGCGCATATAACTTCCGCAAATTTAGCTGCGTCCAAAGGCTCATGTATATAAATAGTATTTAGACATTTCTATGAATTGCACCACATACGGGACATTTTTATATTCAAACACACACATACACACACACACACACATATATATGTATATATATATATATATATATATATATATATATATATATAATCATATAATAATTATCACATCGAACCGTGATCCATTTTATATATCATTCAAGCTACAAATGTCCTTTAATATCTAAATTCACTTCAACCTCCCAAATGATATATTTTCATATATGTACCGAAGGGGAATTTTTTAATTGATAATAATTTCGTCCCCCATGGGATCGAACCACCGTCCAAGTGGACGGGGACGAAAATCAGGACAGTCAGTGACGCTATCCAATCAGCCAACAGAGACGCTATAAGTTCATATCGATTCTGACCTTACAAATCACCCTCGATCTGGGAGCTTTCGTAAGGTCAGAATCGATATGAACTTATAGCGTCTCTGTTGGCTGATTGGATAGCGTCACTGACTGTCCTGATTTCGTCCCCGTCCACTTGGACGGTGGTTTCGATCCCATGGGGGGACGAAATTATTATCAATTAAAAAATTCCCCTTCGGTACATATATGAAAATATATCATTTGGGAGGTAAAGTGAATTTAGATATTAAAGGACCTTTGTAGCTTGAATTGATATATAAATGGATCACGGTTCGATGTGATAATTATTCATAACAAAAGGCTACGTGCCGTCAAACAGCTCGAATTGGCCAACATGGTAGACGGGGTTTCATATCGATTCTAATTACGAAAGCGCCCAGATCGAGGTGATTTTGTAAGGTCAGAATCGATATGAACTTATAGCGTCTCTGTTGGCTGATTGGATAGCGTCACTGACTGTCCTGATTTCGTCCCCGTCCACTTGGAGACGGTGGTTCGATCCCATGGGGGGACGAAATTATTACAATTAAAAAATTCCCCTTCGGTACATATATGAAAATATATCATTTGGGAGGTAAAGTGAATTTAGATATTAAAGGACATTTGTAGCTTGAATTTGATATATATATATATATATATATATATATATATATATATAATATAATAATACTATAATATATATATATATATATATTATAATACACACACACTCAGCATATTCCATTTGTAAATAGCGTTGAGTGAGTGGTCTGTGAGATGTAAAGCGAGAGAATCTCCGATGAATGGTCGACTCGTGCAATGTAGCACCGCCAAAGCCCAGGATATCGACAACACTGGACGACAAAAGGGAGTTCGAGATCCCTCTCTATCAGGCGCCTGTGGAAAGACGAAATCCAAAAAGAACATGAAAAGCAGAGTTAACTAAATTGCACCGTTGGAGGCAACACCTGGTGGGGGACCTCAGGTGACCTACCTATCTATCGACTCCTGCTGTTCTTTCGGCTAGGCAAGAAAACCATCTTTCCAGCTTTCGCTTTGTGACGCCTTTCCAAAATGGGTTTGGGATATGGCTAAGAAAGGGGAAGAGGGGAGAGGTTCAATTTTATTAGCATTCACACATGGGAACATCAAACCGTGGGAACAATTCTCCTTTTCGGTCAATTCCTACAAGAGCCTACATCCGACGGCCGCCGCAGACGTTATTCAGTTATAAAAAGGACAGCAATCTAGATAGGTGCAACCAGAGGAAACTCAAACTACAAACTTGTACATCATGATGCAGAAATCTGTGTCTATAACAAATCCTTGCCAAAGTAGACCTGCTGCCGGATAAACCTACTTATGTCGAAATTATGACTGCGATTTTGCATAATAGAAATCTGGAACAGAATAGACAAAACCGAAACAACTTACGCCTATATTGGTACGGGGGATACAACGACGCTAAAGAAAAAGAAAAGGAACAAAAAGGGAGAGAAAGGAGTCTTGTTAAGTGAGGAGTTTGCCGTTGGTGTCGATTCTGATTACCGACTCTTGGTTAAGAGCACCAGCCCACCCAATGGGCTAAACCAAATTATGCAAAATACTCTTTAAGGCCACACAAAGGTCAAGCCGCCCTAAAAACCGCATCTTTAACCTATTGCTTTTGTAGAGAGAGAGAGAGAGAGAGAGAGAGAGAGAGAGAGAGAGAGAGAGAGAGAGATTTTGTATGAAAATTAAGACTTGAACACCAGTCCATCTTAATAAGCTGGGTATCACCACATCCATTATGGAAAATTTCATAAAAAGTTTTACTGAGAGAGAGAGAGCGTGTCTCTTCCCTTCGTCCCCCTACCGAACAAAAGAAGCTCTTTTTGTAACGTGTGCGTAACAAGTGTAACAGTGTGTGTGAGTGTGTGTGTGTGTGAGTGTGTGCACCTGCAGCCAACGGTCCAGTGGCCCAGGACAGTGCCGGCTGTGTGTACATGTGTAGCAGCAGCTGGACCAAAAGAACCTGACACTTCTTCAAGGCCCCGCAATAAAAGTTAGGCCTAATTGTTGAAGGTTGTGTGGTGGCGCCCAGAACAGAAAAGCTGGGCCGCCTGCCCAGAATTGGTTTACAAAAGCGAATAAGTGACCCGTGCATATCCAAAAAAAACGAGCTTGTATAAAGAAAGGGCAAGGACTCACACTCTCTGTCCTATCAATAGTCATAACTTAGACTTTGTGCATAGTGGGCCATCCAACTACGAAGTAAAACAAGTGCAGACAAGTACGGGCATAATAATAAGAAAGTCTAAAACGCACACAACGGCCTCAAGGCGGACAAGGAGAGGGTATGGCGTCCCCACACCAACAGACGATCCACATGGTTTACGTTTACAAATACCCATCCTAACTCCCAACACACACGGAATTAGCCCGGTAGAGCTCGTTCATGCCAATGGTTTTGTTCTTGTGCAAGCATCTGGGCCTTAATCGATATACGTAAAGGTCCCAATGGAAGTAGAAACTCATGCTGTGACCAAAAGAGAAGATCGTGGGCACAGCCGATTGTGGGAGATCCGTTGCCCACAAATGGTTTTCATTTTCATTACAACGGTCGAGCGTCGTTCCGCCTTCCCCAGATACCAGGGAACCCCCCGACGACCCCACCTACCCCATTCACGAACTACCAACGTCTCGTCGAAGTGTGTGTGTGTGTGTGTAAGAAATTCTCATTACAAATGAACTTTATTTGATTGGACGTGAATAAAAAGACGACAGAGATCCTGACTGATTTTCAAGAGAAAAAAATATGTGCTTGACTCTTGGCTTGACTTAGTCGCAGAATTAATTATCTTAAAAGGGGCGTGGGTCATGTGACTTGAATTTACTTGCAATACCGCTATCGCTATCATTTACGAGAGGATAAAAAAAGAATCACTTTACTAACATTCCCATAAGACAATCCCAGACTTCGACGACAATAAAGAGAACACAGTCTTCGTTCTCGTTGAGGTAGCGCTCAAATGAGCGTTGTCAGGCTGCACTTCAATTTCTTTAGACCGAATTCGGTAGATAACGTGAATATAATATTCTTGACCCACTATATATTGAAGTCCAGGAGATCATTCACGTTAAAGTCATTCACATCAACTGGTACTGAAATATCTTACGCCTGAGACCGCCTATGTGATAGTAAAAAATTACTATAATGAAGACAGTCAGAAATGGAATGAGATTAAAGTCAATGATAAAAGTCCTGGACATTGTCATCGAAGCGTCAGTTTTTAGCTGCGTCATCTGACTCAGTAATGAGCTCTAACTGGAAATGCATTAGTCTTTTACATAACAGGATTTTTTACGTAATTTTCTAATACTTTATCTGTAAGTCTCCTACGCCACAGCCATGAATGACTACATTAAAAAAAAAAGTATATACTCTAACCAGGGAAAATGTTGAAAAGTCAAATCCGGCATAAACTGACGGATAATTAATTTCCATGAAGACACAACAATTATCCCAAGATTTCCTACCTTTTAAGATGACCCATTAGGAGATCACATCCTCCAACTGACTATTTTCTCACAAGAAGTGAGTAACGCGTCGCGCAATATACGGGCAACAATTTCTATAAATAACGTACCAACTTGTTTTGGTATGCAGGTGACATCCTATTGTGAAGCTCCATTGTGAAGGTTTTGCAAACAAACTAATTATGATAAATCAATATATTAGTGACCAAAGGCTAATATCTACTCAATTGTGACAAAACACTATTCCTGACCTTTCGAACTATCTAGAAGCCATTCCTTGGAATGCCAGTCTAAAAGAAATGACAGGATATTAATGCATTTCTGTGAATGATGCTGCTAAACAACAATGGAAGGCGACAGGCATGAAAGCTACTGAGAAGATGAAAGCAAGCCCATGTGACATGTCTGATGTTCGCAAGTGCTGAAAGGCAGTCGTGCAGTTTCAGAGAGAGAGAGAGAGAGAGAGAGAGAGAGAGAGAGAGAGATCATGATTCAGAAAAATGAACTTCGCTCTTGAGAAATCAGAAATCAAAGGCGACCACCTTGATGTCTGTCAGTATCAGAAGGAAATGCCTGAGGATGACGAAGCTCAAGAGAATTCTTACTCACTCAAGCTCCCTACACAATAAGCTTATCAAAAATCCTGGCTTATCCCAAACTTGACTCGTCTATCCGGCCGTGCCCGTGACTTCTTCATTTTGACCTGACCAGATTAGAGCCGCCGGAGGCCCAACCCTTTCCCGTCCCACAACAGAAATCTGGCCACTCTACGGGAGTTCCTTCCTGCCCAGGAGCCCCTATTAATCCAGAAAATCCTCAGAACTATTGCCATTGTCTGTTGTACTTCCTTGTTAGATCTCTCCCTCTCTCTCTCTCTCTCAAACGTACAACGCCAGGAAGACGAATACTCTGCAAATGGTGAAGACTCATTGCTTACAACGGCTTTCAACGTTGACATTATACCAACAGTAGCTAAACAGTTAACAGAGCAAAGAAGAAAACTCAATGCACCACAAGGCAATGTTTTGATACGCTTCAACCACTATTCAGTGTCATTTGTTCCCTGTATCACAGAAGGAGAAAAAGCAACAAGTCTTGATCCGGCCTCGGAGAGGGGGAGCGCATTTGGGAAACCACCAATGCAGTCAGTCATAACAAAGAAAGCCAGAGAAATAGTAAGTCAAACGAAGCTTACCAAAACACCGCTCGGCAGTTAAAACATTCAGAAATACCGTTACAGTATTGTATCTATAGTCATACTTTATGCGTGCGTGTGCATTCCATATCTTTGCGGTGAACTGCTCGAACATGAACTCTTGTCTAAATACTGTGCATAAAAATGAAAATAACAGCAATAACTCATCTGAAATTCACGATATTTCCCATAATTGTCATTCCTAAATGCCGCTGGGGAAAACAATCACAACACAATCCAAAATAATGGGAATACCATCGAAGGCCACAAAGAAAGGTCACTGGGGGACACACGCACTCACTCACTCACTCTCTCTCTTTCTCGCTTTCATGAAAAGGACTAACGGAACTCAACACACTTTCTCTAACATACACACATTTTATATATATATATATATATATATATATATATATATATATATGTGTGTGTGTGTGTGTGTGTGTGTGTGTGTGTGTGCCTTGAACTTTTAGTGAAATCAACTTCTGAGAACTGGCTGCATGTAAACCTTCCCAACAACTGTACGAACAACAAATCCTGGGAGAAGACCAGAAAGAAAGCAGGGGATAAATGTGCCCTCAACACCTAAGCCGGCTCAACAAACATGGGCTGTGTCTGTCCCAAAGTAGTAGAAACATAATATTTCGCATACAAAAGCACCTCCTTCCAACTAACAAAAATCTATGAAATGATCAACAACCCCTCGGAACTGGCGTCATTTTGGTTTATTCTAAGTGTTCCCTCTTAGGGATCTCGGGTTCTTTACGGCTTTCGTTGATCCGAGTGTCAGCAAGCGGGTCGCCTGACAACATGTGGGGCCACTTAGGCACCAAAACATGGCTATCTGACACTGTGTTTGTGTTGGTATTGTTATTTTATGGGGCCTCTCGGATTGGGGTTAGGTGACGAGCACAGGACGCACTCTTTCCGGGACCCAGCTTCGTAACCCCCTCTTGAGCCGACATCGCCCCCCCCCCCCCCCTCCCCTTGGCCCCAACACCCTTCTGAGCAAATCCCTCTCCCTCTGCTCCTCCTCTCCGAACCCTTGGGGAGTCAAACATCTTCCCCAAAGGGAATAGAAATCCATCTTCACCTTAAGGGAAAAATCCTTTCCCTTCAAACCTCAGACTCAAATCAAGATTGACAGAGCATTTTTTAATCTATGGCTGAACGACAACATGTACGGATGAGATTCTTCTTGCTACATAATAGTAATAAAGCTTGGAGTTAGCTACGGGAGGTAGGAAATACTGAATATACCTCATAATACTGAAAAGCATTCAAGTCTGAAAGTCAATCTTCTTGCTACATAATAGTAATAAAGCTTGGAGTTAGCTACGGGAGGTAGGAAATACTGAATATACCTCATAATACTGAAAAGCATTCAAGTCTGAAAGTCACATTCTCAATGCAATGAAATAATTAACCTGAAACTTGCAATATACCACCCCCTCTGAACGATGGACGTCATGACCTTGAAATGTAAGAGCTAAAACAGAGGAGGTCATCGTATTTCGTTTCAAAGAAAAAGACAACTTCATTCGGAGAGGTCACTTGACCGCTTTAGGAATCTGATGGTCATGCGAGGTATTATATTTCTCTGTGGACGGCCATTTTTCAAGAAGAAATACTGCCAGGCGATTTTCGCAGTATATCTGGCCCCAATCACCAAAGCACGACCGAAAGCTCGAGCGAGAAGAGGCACAACGTGGGAAAACAGCTTCATTTCCCCTCCCTTTCCATCCCGTCCCGTCCCGTCCCGTCCCACTCAAAAACGGCACTCGACAATGATTCACAGAAAAACACACCAGGTGTTCGGAAGGACATATTACAAAGGAAATTACAATAACATTCATAAATAACACATAAAATAGATAAGTCACTGCAATATATTTCTACACACACTATATCATGGTTAATGGGCTTTCCCTCGCCCATCACACTTCCTATTAGATTCCATTATCGCCAGAAGTGAAACGACTCGATCACAGCCAACACGAAGAAGAAACGACGTCAATTGGGAACCAAGAAATATGGTCGTCTAGACACCACAGTTCGGTCGGTGTAATATACGCGACGCTAAAATTGGCCCTCGGATGATTTAGCCCGATCCTCTTCCTACAAGTGACGCTGCACACCGGAAGTAGAGTCCTCGCCCAAGAACAACGACCAATAATTATACTGGGACAGAGAAGACATACAGTCGAGTGACAAGAATGTACAAATAATTGCAATCGTAAGGCCTTCGTCATTTGACAAAGACTGATGAATAACCGATGAATGATTTCACCCCAAGGGCCAGGAATTTTGACTATATATATATATATATATATATATATATATATATATATATATATATATATATATATATATATATATTTTATTTCCGGTGGAGCACAGACCACTCGTCACGGTCATCATTTTCTCTATCGCATCTACTACACCAACTACCAAAGGCTACGATCTACTATAGGCGACTGACCACCACAACGGGTTTAAAATAAAATATCCCCAGAGCTGCTTTTCCTTGCCTGGGATAGAACGCTAGCCTATCGAGAAAGAGAGAGAGAGAGAAAAAAAGAATAAATACAACTGACTAAAATCAGCCATGCAACACTGCTGTACAATACTCAGAGAGAGAGAGAGAGAGAGAGTTTTGGGGGGAGGGTTAATACCCACCCATGAAAAGGGATATGGGGTTACCTCCTTGGGGTCATACCCACCCAACTATCTGAGGCAGCAGTTGTGATGAGCGGGTAGGGTACATGAGGAATGGAAGGGAGGGAAAGGAGGGTTACAGGGATAAAGGCGGGGGCGGAGAGGAGTGGGGCGAGGGGAGGGGAGGGGAAGGCGTCACAACGGATGCCGCACAAGTGCAAAACCACATAGCAGATATCGGAACCTGCCAGACTACCCCAACAAAAACCCTTCAAGTATGATGCAGGCAACAACGAACGAACACTCACACACACACACACACACAAAATGAACGGTCACTGGAATAACACCTGCTGCAAGTCAAAATATTTTTGAGATACCTAAGGATACGGAATTTTAAGCCCTCGCGTTATCAGTTGGTGCAAAGATTGGAAGAAATACATGGCAATGCACACGGAAACGTACGTGTACGCAAAGTTCAGGAAATGTCTTGCATCTCATGTGTCATGAAACGCATATTTTGCTGACACAGCTCTAAATCAGTTATCTGATGAAGTCACACTAATAAAGAGAGTTACAAGGTTATAGTTCATCCGAGGAAAGAGAGAGAGAGAGAGAGAGAGAGAGATACTAACTTTGGGATTCGTGTCAAGCCATTAACTTCACCTTCCCGTAGTACATGATCTCTTCGAGATTACCTTCCCCAAGTCGCCCTTTGTTGCCATCTCGGGCTTCCTGACCCGTCACCATTTGTCTTCACTTGGGATTCTCATCCTCGACTCGCAAATGATACACTCAGTTCCAGTCAACATTGATAGTATTCAAATTATTTATATAACTTACATAATTACAGCATGTAAAGAATTTGGACTCGATTTGAACTGGTGAATAGCAACGTCGCCATCAAAGACAACTGATTAGTTACGAAAAATACTTTCATTTCATGACGTGCATGTATATGTTGTGTATGTGTGTATATATATATATTATATATATATATATATATATATATATATAATATAAATACATATATACATATATATTTATATATATATATATATATATATATATATATACATACATACATACATATACATTATAATATATATATATATATATATATATATATATATATATATATATATATATTTTATATTCAGAAAAATTAAGCCACAAACACCGTTTAATATTTAATCTTGGGATTAACTTACACAAAATGGGAAAAACTGATAAGGGCTTCTATCCTGGCCAGTGTTCGAATCAGTACCTTTGTTTTTTTTTTGTTTGTATACAATAAACAGTCGACTTTGACCACTCGACATCAAGATATACTTTGATAGTGACTGCTGTCAAATTCAAGTTCTGTATTTAGTATAGACATCAATCCATCTCCACCAGGTTCGCATCCTGGCTGGGGTTGATGTGATAATCAATTATAGTTTCCCTACAAATTTTATGACAACTATCATTACCTACCTCTTCCTGAAAATAAGATGAATTCTGAACGACATGCACGCTGAAATGAGCCACAAAAAGACAGATGATGGTCTAAAACAGCTTAATTGCTGTTAAGTCATCTTCATAAAATGACTTACATGACCACTTTCAGAAAACTTAATACTCCCACCAGACTGACTGTGATGACTGCACTATAATAAAACGTTCTCAAGGGCGCAAAATAAGGAGTTTGCGGTCGTGTATCATTCCAGGTGTCCTCAAATATAGTGGGAGCCAGTGTTTATTACTAGTGAACTTTAGCATGGTATAAGAAAAATCATTTGGACTAGTATAACAATAATCCATTACTTTAAATATATATATATATATATATATATATATATATATATATATATATGTATATATATATATATATATATATATATATATATATATATATATATATATATATATCCCAACTTCACAAACTTCAACGATCTACCAGATTAACACAAATCTATTAGAAACTGTTTTTCCCGACGGAAATAATGTCACATCTGGATTTCGAAAACTGACCTCACAAAGCTCATTGTAAAGCACTTTGCAGGCTTACTTTCACACCTCAGTTCAACTTGTTGCTCAACTCATGTGACTGCAATCGGGGCTGGTCTCTTTGAGAGACGCAGAACGCCATTCCAATCCTCCCTCTGTCATAATAAGGGTTTTTAAGAATGTCAACCTTTTTTTTTTACCATACAAGAACACTTAATAATGATGACCATTTCTCTACAAACATGAGTCTACGCCACAAACGATTCAGAATATGACATAAACATCCACCGGGCCTATAAACACAAAACTCACCTGACCACGTACCTGCAAACGACGAATTCATCGACTTGAAAATAATCATGAACTACATCTGTATCAATCCCTATGGCCAATACCCTGAAACTGGAGGGCGGTTAACGATGATGCTAAACTCATAACTAATCTGCAACATGCAATTAATTGAAAAATCCACTCTTGAACTGAAACAGTTAACAGCTAATTATTTTCCTGTGCGTTATTACATTCACTGACAGTAAATACTAAATGGTACATGGATTACGCCTCATTATATTAACACACACAAGCAGTACTATGTCTTTATTAACGAGCTGGGTAGACCGTTAAAGAATTACGGTTTATTTTACGTACGTGACCATCTAAGTCTTGAAAAATGAAAATTGGGTCGCTGTAGGAAAATACTTGAATCCTAAACACTACT
Organism: Macrobrachium nipponense; assembly: GCF_015104395.2. Taxonomy (NCBI): domain Eukaryota; kingdom Metazoa; phylum Arthropoda; class Malacostraca; order Decapoda; family Palaemonidae; genus Macrobrachium; species Macrobrachium nipponense. Next base: position 43,814,808 of record NC_087213.1, read on the forward strand.
ACTAGCATGCAGATGTTTCAAGATCAAGAATAATTTCACAATTACCTGCGCACGCTCAATATCAATATTTAGATTTTGTCAGCATCACGGACTAAACTTGAGAGGGAAAAAGGCCATGAGAGGATCATTTTACTTTTCGGAAGATAAAGACCTCAACGTTAAGCTACTATCTGAGCGTCTTATCATCTTTCGGGCTTATCGCTCGCTGCGGCGATCAGATCACACCGTCTCTCCTCAAGGAAATGTGATGAGGAGCTATTTACTCTATGGCGAGTCTCTATCGTCGGTCGCACTTCTCATTTTCATATCATCTCTATACAAGGGCCAATTCTCAACTGCCTTCTCCTTCCTCATCCTTCAATAACCTTACAACCCACGCAACCTAAGGACAGTATGATGGAGGGAGAAAGGTTAGACAGAGGGAGGGGTGGGGGTAGACGGATGGGGGAGGGCGTGTGTTAGTAGTGGCCAAAGGTAATAAAGGCGACCAACAAGTCACCAAGACAGATGGCACCAGCAGCCTTCACTCACAAAAACTGACACACACACACACACACATACGCCTTCCCTCATCCCTTACCCTCCTGATGCCCATCCCGATGCCCGGCGTCTGCGTTGAACCCTTCCCTAAATACACCCGATCCTAACCCCCAACGACCTCAAACTATTATATATACCTCCTGTCTCCCACTATTCATCCCTTTTCCTCTTGGAGTTGCCATTGACAATAAATAGTATCGTTCGGTTTCCGTAAGAGGAATCGTTGAGACAAGTCCACCAAATTCCAACTAAACTTAAGGAAAGAGCTGCAGAACAGATTTCGCCTGGCTAACCAGGGTTGAATGTTTCAGTTGTGGACACTATGGGGGACGACTGAAGCGATTAAGGACACAGAGATCCTACACAAGTGGTAAAAAAAACACACTTAGATCATGCTTAACACTATCTGTTTGCATACAAAACGGAGAACTGTGGCCGTCACAAGCAGACAGGAAACACCATCTGAATATGTAACCAGTAACTAACAAAACAACAGAATCTCTCAACCATCGGAAAATACTCGGCTGCAATTGTACGTTGCACATGATTCCAACCAAAAAACCAAATAAACACAAACTAAAATAAACCTCGGGCTTAAAAACACTCGTTACAGTCACAAAAATGGCTTCCATTTTAAATAACGAACACTCCAAGCTCCTCACATTTAAGTCAGCTCATTCTCAAGATCTTGAAATCTGGCCTCTGGATTCCAAGAGATTCTCCAACATCCTGGCCAAAGTCCTTAGCTCTTCTTTCGAGGGCGTAGGCCCATCGGAGAGGGGGAAGAGGCCTCAGTTGAAAGTGAAATAAAACAAATAAGCCTCGAATCAAATGGAGGGAATGGAACAATACGAACGCATAATGAACCCGACTGCATGCAAACTTATAACATGAACAATACACAACTTTATATATATATATATATATATATATATATATATATATATATATATATATATATATATATATATTATATATATTCGATAAAGTCTCTCTCTCTCTCTCTCAACAGAAACAACTAACCATTGTTCCATTTGAGGAGGGCCAGAGAAATGACAGGGCACCGCCTGCAGTCTTTAATGGCTGTCAACAACAAACAGGCTAAGGGATGGTCCCCACCAACCGCTAGTCTCTCTCTCTCTCTCTCTCTCTCTCTCTCTCTCTCTCTCTCTCTCTCTCTCTCTCTCTCTCTCTCTCCAAATGCATGCACAAAAATGAACGGGCACAAAACTATTATTGTGTGTAAGTATATACACAATCATACGCATGAGTTGGGTTGTAGTTAGTTGTAAATTTCTAATTTAAAAGTAAACTTTATCAACAGATGCCAGTTTCCTGCTGTCCAAAGTGATGAGTCTGTCGATGGCAACCAACATATTCTTATTATCATCTTTTTATGCAAATCTATTCTTACGGGAAAACTGAAAACACCAGTTCCTTCGCTCACAGAACTTCCACAAAAAAAGGATATCTGGTTGAAACGGTATAAAAAAAAAAATGAATAGCAAAAAAAGAAAGAGACCTAAATGCAAAGAGGCGGTCTGCATTTTCCTCTGTACTAGCAGCCAACAGGGGAGGGACTGAGAACAAGGATCCAAGATGAGAAGCATCAACTTAGTTCATCAAAGAACCTGATGACTTCGTAAGAAAAAAAAAATCGGTTCTATTAGCTTCCCGACTACTTTCAAGGAATGCATCCATAAATATGGCTAAACTTTCTTTATCATCACATGTCCAGAATCTAAAGAGATGTTAAGCAAGCACTTCCTGAAAGGCCTTCGTTCGCCCCAGTGGGCACAAGGCTTTAACCGAACATGCCAATACACTCACTTAGGCAATGGGGTCCCGCATGGAGGAAGCAACTGTTAGACCTAGATTTAATACATAATTGAATTGAATATAGAATTTAGGCCAAAGGCCAATCACTGAACCCAATGAGGTCATTTAGCGCTGAAGAGAAAACTGACAGTAAAATTTGAAAGGTGTAACAGAAAGAAAACCTCGCAGTTGCACTTTGAATCAATTATTGTTAGGAGAGGGTGAAAAGTAAATGTAAGAAAGGGAATATGAAAGGAGGTAGAATAAAAGAAAATAGAATGGGTTGCAGCTAGGGGCGAAGACATACTGCAAAGAACGCTAAGGGGTTTAACATTAAGTACTCGTATCTAACTAGGTCTCTTTGTCAGGTGGAGGAGACAAGTCGAAGAACTTCAGAGAACACCAATCACCCGACACAATATCAAACAGCCCCAAAAGGAATGGCCAATCACTAGAGACAATATCAAACAGCCCCAAAAGGAATGGCCAATCACTAGAGACAATATCAAAGCCCCAAAAGGAATGGCCAATCACTAGAGACAATATCAAACAGCCCCATAAGGAATGGCCAATCACTACAGACAATATCAAACAGGCCCCATAAGGAATGGCCAATCACTACAGACAATATCAAACAGCCTCATAAGGAATGGCCAATCACTACAGACAATATCAAACAGCCTCATAAGGAATGGCCAATCACTACAGACAATATCAAACAGCCCCATAAGGAATGGCCAATCACAAGAGACAATATCAAACAGCCCCATAAGGAATGGCCAATCACTACAGACAATACCAAACAGCCCCAAAAGGAATGGCCAATCACTAGAGACAATATCAAACAGCCCCAAAAGGAATGGCCAATCACTAGAAAATATCAAACAGCCCCAAAAGGAATGGCCAATCACTAGAGACAATATCAAACAGCCCCAAAAGGAATGGCAATCACTAGAGACAATATCAAACAGCCCCATACGGAATGGCCAATCACGAGAGACAATATGAAACAGCCCCAAAAGGAATGGCCAATCGCGAGAGACAATATGAAACAGCCCCAAAAGGAATGGCCACGTCAGTCTCGAACGAACCCCTCCAGACATGGCTAAAAATGAAGTAAAGATTTCAGACGTTACGTTTCTAAGAGCCTATGGTCTGAGCTCTGGATATGGTGACTTCCAAAGAAAGACGATTTCAATACAATATGTCCAGTACCTGGGCTAAACCAATTCAGGAGGCAGGACAAATCCTGATATGTGGAAACATTGGGCACAACAATATGAAAGGGGTCGAGAAATAAGGAGTTCGTGGCTTGTATAGTCACAAATCAGGTGGCTAACATTGGGGACCACGAGTTAACAGAAGGCAAAGTAACTAGTCGGTTGGGATAAAATTTATGAACAAGAGCCGCATATTTAGTGCGTTCACGAAGGACATCCGTCAAATGTGTGAGTAAAATAAAAACAAATCGTTCAATACGCAACAAAACCGGATAGAAAGCGAACGTGTCCAAGTCAGTAGCATTACGTGCAACTGACTAAGGTGTCCTACACCTAACTTATGTCTGTCATTTCGTCGAGTCACCCGTTTAAAAAGAAGTGAGCCTTACAAAATAAGGACTGATCGAGAATCTTGACCATTAAGAAAATATCTTAAGAAAATATGCAGGTATAATTTATGAATCTTGGTCATCAAGAAAATATCTTAAGAAAATATGCAGGTATAATTTATGAATCTTGGTCATCAAGAAAATATCTTAAGAAAATATGCAGGTATAATTTATAAACTGGACTCCATATTCCGATATGGTCGTACAGTATAGATTGTAAGACCAATGCAGTTTTTATAGACCAAATTCTCAAGATTAGTGAAGAAAAATACGGTGTGCACATGTAGAAATACGGTGTTCATCTGCCCCATTTCTGATCACATCAAGTTGGAACCACGAACAAATACAACGCTAATCGACACAAATATGCCAATCATTCTGCTGCCTGTGGCATTCGCTCCTGAAAAATTTTTAACTAATTCCTGTTTCTTGACCCTGCCGTCAGGTCACAAATCTCCAGGTGTCCAAAATCCCCATAATTATTGAGACATGAGGGTAAACTTTTACCAGGTCTCCGGTGTACCACAAAACTGTAATGGCAGTCGCCCTGTAGAGCTAAAAAAAAAAAAAATAAATGAAATAAACAAAATATAAATAGTGCCGTCAAACCAAGGAACACCTTACATAAAACTCCTAACTACATACACACTACCCAATAAACTCTCAGCCGATGTCCTTACACAACAAATAAAAAATATATCTTGAATCTCACAGAGAACTCAGAAGAAATTGCCACGCTTCAGCATCAATTGCTCTAAACTTCCGTTGCTATATTTGCCGAGGTAGTCTACGAGACAAAAGTAAAGCTGTAAATAGGAAAGGTGCTAAAATCCTCAGACAATAAACACTTTGTCCTATATTTGCTCACCAAAGCCAAGACAGGAGCCAATGATCCACTACTAGCAGGCTTCTTTTTGACGCGGTTAAATTCTTGAGGATTCACTTTCCCCATTTCATCATTTTGAATGTACAAGAGAGAGAGAGAGAGAGAGAGAGAGAGAGAGAGAGAGAGAAATCACGTCAACAGACTTTCTGAAGCTTTATTTAGGAAAGCGTCCATGTTGGCCCCCCTCACCCTCGGCTACAGAAGCGAACGGTGGTCACTCACTTTGCGAGCTGAGCGTTCTTACTTGCCACTGCTCTTTAAGATGATTTTTATCTGGAAATTTTTCATTCGGAATTAATAACTGCCATTATATTCATCGACGGTACTAAATATAAAGAGCTTACACTATCATTAGCCTGTTGTCCCGTTCACCCTTCAGACTGCCAATGAAGAAGGCCACCGCAAGCCCTGGCACAAACGTGTCGTTCAGCACTCCGCATCAGGGACGACCAACCGACGAAAAAGTCTTTCTAATAATGGATGAAGAACCTCTGGTAATGTTTAGCATTATCCCAGTAGCTATAAATAGGTACAAAGTCAGAGGAAAGAATCTCAGCATCTCTGTATTCGTAGAGGGGGCCTCTGTTACGCTGACGGAACCACCACGGGGATGGAGGGAGGCCCGATGAGAGAAGAACATCAACATATTTACCCCGTGTGCTCTCCTGCAGCGCCTCCTCCTCCTCCTCCTCCTCCTTCTCGTCTCTATCCCCAACAAACGAACACTATCCTGCCACTTCCATGTAGACCTTCCCTCTCCAACAGATAGTCCACGTACAACCAACCCCAACCCAACCCCCTCTATCTGTACCATCCCCTTCAAAACGACACCTGTCTAACCTCTCCCCTCCCCAAGTTCTAACGGACCTCCTCAATGCTGTCCACTCTATCTATAGAAGTTCGGCACATCTCCTGACTATTTCTAGCATCCACAAAACACGAACAAATATAACTGTACAAACTTTCTGTATGCTTATTTATTACGAGAAACTATATCCTCTGTCTGTTTACTTTCCTATCTAGACGAAGGAGCTGATTAAGATCTAGCTCACTCCGAGGAACGCACAGAAAAAAATAACAATTAAAAAAAAAAAGAAAAAAAAAGAAGGAGAAAGGTCGGCCTTCCCTACTCTCAAAACCCATTCAAATGAAATGAAACCATTTCCCCAAGTCTCAAGTTGCATCAAGAATACTAATAAAGAATAAACTACAAAGTTTCCGGACTCTTGAGTCCTCCTCCTCCTCCTCTCCTCCTCCTCCTCTCTCCTCTCTCTCTCTCTCTCTCTCTCTCTCTCTCTCTCTCTCTCTCTCTCTCTCTCTCTCGAAACCTGGAGATCCTCAGCAGAGTCGTCCTTATGTCTCAAGCCTCAACCATACATAACAGCAGAGCTGGGTTTCAACCCGAGGCCCATTCCCTATCCGGATCCTCCCCCATTTCATCTCAGCGGCACTCACATGAGGCAAAGTTATCGACTTTTTCCTTTATTTTTCTCACGCGCTCCTTGAGACGACCTGAATCCACGACGAATGATACCACCCATCATTATAGGATGTCCACAATGAACCATTCCGACTGGTTACTTCTTGCGACGGCTCACTCTGGGCATTTCCCCACTCCTTCGGAATCTCTTCACACAAAATAACATAGACAGGATGCCCAGTTCAATATACACAGAACAAATAAAATGAGTAAATCTGGCGAATGGCGAATAAAAATCAAAATCACGTACAGGACACATGTGTTGCCTATGTACACATCGGAACAAAAAGCTTGGTCAGCCATCTATCAACACTTCCGTTCAATCAGGCTTTCTGCACAAAAGGTAAGGTAAGATGGTTCTGTAAATAAAAGACTATTACTTCATAAAACAATAAATCTTTCTATGAAAGATCTGGTAGTGACGCCAATTCACTCAATGCCTATCAAAAACAAAGGCCTTACGATAAGAAAGGTCATTCAGTTGATGAAGAGACCTCTATAATCTCTGTAATAACCACTGAGGTACAAAGGAAAGCATGACTGGAACTGAAGATTACACAATCATTTTAAATATAAATTCGTTAACCTTTCAAAATACTGTGCGGTTGAATCTTCATTTCACACCATTCATATGCTAATTTGATCATCATTATCAAAATAATCCACATAATCTACTAAAAAAAATTAAATACTCGTTGCTAAACAAAATTTCAAAATTGTTGTCGCGTTCCTCTACATTCGTCAGAGGAACAGTACATGCGTGTATGTTTGTACAATGCGACTTGTTTTATTTCTCTGTCTCGTCTCTGCCTCTCTACTCACATTCGGCGGTGCACCTCCTCCTATCATTCTTTCTCTGCCATCCATCACCTCCGGTAGCACAGAAGGAAACGTCCCACAAAACAATGGAGACGCCTCGGGCAACGAGTGAGTAGGCTACTCCTTCACTGTACTATTCTCTCTCTCTCTCTCTCTCTCTCTCTCTCTCTCTCTCTCTCGTTTCGTACCTGCACATCCACACGCTGTCGAGTACTGTACACGATGTAGTACAATATTAACCTCGAGAACTAATTACCTCCAAAATCCTGACCACTGCCGTAAAAGCTCTCTCTATAATGAGACCCACACTCAGACAATCGCCATAAGAATTTCACCACTTATATAAGAGACTCTCCTGAAATAAGGCATAACATAACGTACATACATGTAGACACTGAGTTAACAATGAAAGAAATGTCATGAAATTCTACTATTGTTTCACCTGCTCATTACAATACTTCTGTACACAGAGCATTCTTTAGCTGAAGTCGACACTGCACAATACCGTAAAACAAAATTCTTTCCAGCCACTCCAGGCAACTTCCAAAACAGGAAGAGTGCGCCAATAAATGTCGCAAACAGGAACACAATGCAAAATGACCTCCTCATTATCCATCCATTCATGACTAATCTACCAGTAGCACGAAACTGAATAGTTCTTGATAAAAAATAAATAAATAAAAAAATACAAAGCATGGTCTCGTAGGCTAATTAAATCCAAACTTTAATTCGCAAAATGTTGTCAATGCACCAGCCGGCCTTTCTCAACAGCTGGATGCTCGTGAATCCCCCCCCCCCCCCCCCCCCCCCCCCCCCCCCCCCCCCCCCCCCCCACCCACCACCCCACCCTTCACAAAAGGAGGAGGAAGAGGTCGACAGGACGCATAACCAAATGGAGCTGGTGCTCCCGTGGGAGGAAGAGAAAAAAACAACCGCAAGCTTTTATTTCATTTCGATTATAACTGCTTTAGCTAACATTTTCTAAATAAGCATTATAATAACATGCTTCAAGTTTCTCGTTACCCTTTATCTTACATAAATCTGCATATGCTGTAACAACTAAAGATTCTCTGAATTTATAAATACTGACTTTATACACACACACACACACACACACACACACACACACACACATATATATATATATATATATATATATATATATATATATATATATAATATATTCATTTTTGCGTACGTTTGTCACAACAAAGCCCTGACTATTTCGGATTCGTAGTTTCTTTTTGTTTTTTAGAGACAAATAGAAAAGTTGGGAGATTGCTGTGGATTTTACAAAAAACTATTGCACACAAATTAATATATGTATATATACATATATATTTACACACACACACACACACACACACACATATATATATATATATATATATTATATATATATATATATATATATTGTGAATTTTTGGCACTTTCAGCGAACAGAAGTCAGAATGACCGTCTATACGCTACTACTATAACCTGTTTGTGCATAATCTCCTTCTCCCTATTTATATATCCGAAACACAGAAGGCATGGGGCTAGCCATACCAGCAATGCACATCAATGTCGCCATTCGATGCCCATCTGCAAAGCAACGTTGCCCTTTTCTTATGACCTCCCGCACAAACGTGCAAATTCGACTCGACGACACTTCCTCAACAAGCAACAAACAAGAATCGCCGACAACAGCGAGGATGAAGCCGAGCAATCATTGTAAATCTCCGACTGACATGTCATTTCGTTGTTTCAACAAGATATAATGGAAGGTGAACCACTATTCATAATTATATTTGTGGAAATGAAATAAGTATCGAAAGTCGTGAAGGCGCCAATACACCTACCTCACACGTTTCTCTAATAGTAATTACTTACATAAGACTCTGATGGAAAATTTCACCATTCAGAGCAAAACCAAAGTGAGTATAAATCAATGGGCATTTGGTCACACACACACACACACACACACACACAGATTAAACACCTGCATGACCCACGAAAGGTAGAAAATAAGGTTAAAATCAGACCGCAGGTAAGCCACACCTGCATTTCTCCCTCCCGAACAAACCACAGAGGGTTAGGAGCAAGGAAGGAGCCCTACCCAACTATCATCTATACTTCTAAAAATGAGCACTCGTGGTTTCCGAGACTGAATACGGTATTTGATGACTTGTTGACGATCTCAAAGATCTCAAAGCACATCATTCAGGTTAAAGACTTTAGAGGTGAGGCTGAAATGTATAGCGCGTGTATTCAACGAATCCCAACAAGTGAAGTAAGTACAGACGAGCGTTTTTCTCCCTTCCTCTCATTCCACCTGGTTTGAAAAGGGCGATTTCCATCTCCCGGGTATAAGAAGAAATTCATCCCCCGTCAATCTTGGAAAGAAACCTCCTCCTCAATCCCAGTTTCTTCACATTCCTGAAAATGACCGTTACTATCTCTGATTCATCTTTTCAAATGTAAAGTCAATACAAAACACGGTCTGCGTTTCAAAGTGTGTTTGTACTCACAAAAAAGAAGTTGATTTAATTAAGAGTGACATCGTAAAATAGGACACTATAGTGTCGGTTCACAAG
>NC_087213.1:43829535-43857035 GCF_015104395.2 Macrobrachium nipponense
ACAGACGGGAGCTGCGAAATTGATTCGCTAACTGCAAAGAAGAGTTTACATATGAAAAAGGCACAAGTGACACCCGTGAAAATGAAAGACGATGGGGCGGCATGGGCGTACCATTTTGACCCTTATCCAGAGAAAGCATAACAACTAGGGGAATCGGATTCCGTCCCTCGATGACACTCATAAATGCTATTTAGTGAGCTTCAGCAAAGTTATATAATTCGTTTGAAGTAACGAAAAATGTATGCAAAAAACAATGATGCTCTAACGTTAACACTGCTCCCATTTCATTGGCCGGTTAATGGACCAATCATAAGCTATATACGCACCAAAAGGGGTTAGCAGCGAGTGCTCCTGTGAGCGCACATGGGCGTTTTAACATGTTTTGCATATGATCATCATGGCTCCCATCCACACCGAACCGACGGCACAAGTACAAACGCACAAATAATATTCGGGCAAAATCAGCACCATGACAAGATTCTCACAGTGTATCTGTCATAACAACCTCACCATCAGCTTCACAATGCGTATCTATTTCTGCGCAAAGCAAACGGCCATGAATCTCAAAAAGCAGAACCATATACGCAGCTGTGACGAGGTATAAGCAGTCTTTTACAAGCGAAAGCAACAGCCTGAGGGAAAATCAAGAATAAAAATGTACTGCTCTTAGGTCTAATGAGCGTTCATATTACTGTCTGGCAAATATTTAACGTGATTTGATTTATATAGATTTTTGGCATTATGCCAAGCACTGGGGCAACTAAGGCCATTTAGCGCTGAAAAGGAAATTCAAAGTAAAAGATTTGAAAGGTGTAACAGGAGGAAAACCTCGCACTCGCACAACGAAACAATTGTCAGGAGAAGGTGGGCAGAAAGATGGTAGAGAATATGAACGGAGGTACAGTAAAATGAATAATAGTGGTTTCAGCTAGGGGCCGAAGGCACGCTGCAAAGAACCTTAATTAAGTAATGCCTACATTGCACCGAATGAGGTGCACTGACGGCACTACCGCCCTACGGGGAATGCTTAACGTGACGTCGATCTGCTGTGGAGTTGGTGCCACGCCTCTCACCATCTACACTTTCCAATGATCGCATTTCATTAAGCAATTTCATAAGGTGTTCTACAATGTCCGATTTATAAAGGAACTGCCTTACTAAAAATAAAAAATAAAATAATAAAAACTTATGAATTCAGCATAGCTAATTAAAGACCGTACGCACTTGTTCCAGTACTAACAGCTTTCTTTGTATAAGAGCACCTACGATTTATCTTGTTAATCGACCCGATATTAAGACCACAAAAGTCTAAGATTATAATGAATTCTTCACCGATGAGTGACAATACGTTGGCCAACACAAATCTTTTCATGCATTTAACGACACGTGAAATTCATAAAAGAATTAAACCTTACATTGAATGTGACCCATAACTTTTGTTCTAAATACAAAGGTAACGTAGGCTACATGACACTCATATATATATGTATATTTTAAGAAATACGATCCAACCTCACCTCACCTATACAGTATCATACTGAGGAAATGTCAATAACATTTGTTATTTGAAATGAAGGGCTTCGGAGAACAACAAGTAGGCACTCCTCCCAAACTTAACATTCGACAGCAAACCGTTTCTTTTCTAGAAAACTAATATGAACAAGTAAAAATGGCGCCTCAGTTTCTTCAGCGCAATCGAGTTTTCTGTACACCGTAAAATACTGTATGAAACTCTCAGCCGCTACCCGATGGTGGCCTATGTTGTTGGCCCTTTAGCGATGCCAGTGGCACGATCATGGCTAATTTTAACCTAAAAAAAAAAAAAAACTACCGAGGCTAGAGGGCTGCAATTTGATATGTTTGATGACTGGAGGGTGGATGATCAACATACCAGTTAACAACCTTCTTACCTTAGTAGTTTTTAAGATCTGGGGGCGGACAGAAAAAGAGCGGACGGACAGACAAACAGCATCTCAGTAGTTTTCTTTGACAGAAAACAAAAACTGGAAATCACGAAAGACACAGAAGCTGCACTGAACTGAAGAAATAGAAAATGAAAAGCCACATTTTTTAAAGGGTTCTCTGGGGAAGAGTCAGAGCATAAACTTTCCCACAATCAAACCAAATCTATCATTGTGAGCAGTTCTCAGTCTGCTGAAAGTATAATCAATCACTACTGATGATCATGGAAAAATGTCCCGACACTGTAATATCAAACTACATCAATCCAACAACTGAAGTATAAAACTGATTTATTTGAAAGCTCTCAGATAATACTGTTTAAAAGTTCAAATCGGATTGTAACTTTCCTGTCAAAGGTAATCAGTTATACATGTCAAAAACTATTATCTTTAATTTTCCTGATAAAAAGAAAAAAAAAAAAAAAGAGCTCGCCACAACTTTTTACGGATAGCAAAATTTTGGAAAAATAAAAAAAATCCGAGGCGAAGGTTTTGTGTGTGTGTGTGTGTGTGTGTGTGTGTGTGTGTGTGTGTGTGTGTGTGTGTGTGTGTCATTTTCACCGTCCACACTGGTGTTGCAGGCCAGTTGTCCAACTTACTTGAGGCGGATAAGGAACGAGATAAAATGACAACAGAACCCGTACAATGCAGATGCACCGCGGACTGACGTTCTGTTCACGCGTACATTTTGATCACTTAATAACAACAATAATACAAAAAAGGGAGACGGGTCCCCCGCCAAGACTCCATCATTCCTCACCCGGTTCCTCCAGACTGCGTTCCATTGCTGGGAAAAGGCCACTAGCGGTCGGCCTCAGCCTTTTCCTCAGCCTCCTCGGGACACACGACGCACAAACACACACTCGCTCATCAATGCAAATACACACACAACACTAATCTCTGAAAGACTGCCCTCGAAGGCCAGATGGACGACAGACACCTAATCTGCAAGCAAGCGAGCAAGCAGTCAGAAAAAGAAAATGGATCAAATGCTCCTCAACAGAATCGTTAAGGAATAAAAATTGCTTTTGAATGCAGGTCAGAATCACCATGACTAATTAGATGTGCTCGTTCTCAAGAAGCGAGGATTACGAGCCACTTCAGCATCGTGTTGCAAGAGGCAATAAAATGGGACAGAGAAGCCTCCATTGTTTAGGAAGGAATTAAACGGATTCCTGGCCCTTGCCAATGCCACAAAAAGACGACACGAATCCGTGAGAACTGACAGGAAAAAAGGCCAGTTCTATTGCATTTCTCTTCTTAATCTCCTCTGCTTTTCATTCACTGCTCCTCAACAGTCATCACATGAACAAGCTCCTATCCTTGACAGCCAAAAGAACACGTAAAAGACATGGAACGTCAATTATAATTTGGAAACGAAATTTTTTTGGAAATACTACCTTCAGATCCTCCTCTCAAAACAAATTATTCATTAATGTGGGTTAAATTTTTCATTTTGAAGAGTACTGTGTGTGTGCACTAACCGATTCATAAGTTTGTGAGAGTTCGCACTAAAGCAAGCGTTTTGTTATGGTATGCTAGATATAGCTATTTGTCCTTTGTCCTTTTTGTAGAAGCAATCGTTCTGGTCCCCAAATTAAGTTTTCATACAATACACAAGTACTGTTTAGTATTGAGAAGACAAACCCGCCAAAAGGAAATGAAAAGCTTGTTATATCTGGAGACTGACACAGCCAAGTGAAGGAGAGCCGTTCGAAAAATGAGAAAGAAAAGAAACAAGAACAATCAAAGCCAACATGTTTTGCTGACGTCATCCGGACCACAACAAAATAATTTTCCTTTAGTAAATGCTCGGGAAGAGGGTAATCAAATAAATATGCGGGGGAGATGGCGATGCCACCGGTCCTGATGTAGTACAGAAAGAGCTTCGCAAAAAACAAATCAACGGTCATTTCACCATTTCACAGGCCCTGTGCTTGACAGCATAATATTATGCTTCATCATTTTCAAATCTAATTTCTCCATTTTCCTTAGTTGGTCTGGCGATGACCGATGCTTTAAAGCCAGCTTTCTAAATGCACTGATGTTTATTCGGAGAACACGAAAAAAAGACATTGGATCTTCCATAAATAAATAAATAAATCACACACATACGTTATAATATATATATATATATATATATATATATATATATATATATATATATATATATATATATATATATATATATCATACATACACACACATATATATATACACATATATATACATATATATAATACACACTCACACGACGAAGAACAAAATGTTATAGTCCCATACATGTAAGCTATATATGGGTGGCACTATTTAAAATATACTTATTGTATCTACTATTTAAATCAATATGTATCTAATATGTGCGAAGAAAAGTGCAAGTCATAGCGTGAAGGCAGCTCGAAAACGTTTAGTCTAACCGTGGAAATACTTTTTATATTCGTTCTGTCACTCTCAATGATTCGCTCTCTTCTCAGCTTTTCAATTTGACATAAACGATTTTAGTGAAGATGTCTACAAAAAGATACAATTGACAACAATCAACTGCAAACGCCTCATTTCTCTCTTTTTAATTCAACTAATTTATTCAATACGTTCTTGTCTGGTGTTTAGGGCATGAAAAGTTCATACAGCCTCAACCTTGAATAATCGACACACTGCCCATCTAGGCAGTCATCCAAAGTTAAAATGAATAGGATGACTCTAGTTCCTTCTATCCATTCTACTTTATTATTATTCTATAGCCTTCGTTAAGAATTGTGTATTAAGCATTCAAATGGTTAAGAAAACAAGAGCCAAAGAACGTTCTTTGTATCTGATACTTCTGAAAGATAAAGCTCATCATCATCAAGCATCATCACTCTACTTCGCTGTCCAACTTCTCAGTTCCAGAGGCCCTTTCTTCCTCACGTCGTTGGACTGTTGCAACTGGAGCTTCATAAGTTCCAGCGAAAATGCAATGCATGACTACCCTCTAGCACTATTCTTCTTGCATTTTGAGACGTTTTTATCTATTTATCAATTTATTTTTTTCCTTTTTTAATAAGTGATATCTCTTCTTTCTGTATTCCCGGCAATTCCTAATGAACACCACACTCTTTGGAAGCCTGAGTTTCAAGTCAATGGTCGCTGTGGGCTTATTCTATATCAATAGGTTTAATCTACTGAATAATAATAATAATAATAATAATAATAATAATAATAATAATAATAATAATAATAATAATAATAATATCTTTCGTACGCAAAGTTGAGGGGCAATCGGAGAGGAAGTAATTAACTGGAATATGACGACAAATGAATCTTAGTGGATGTTCATTTACAACGACCAAGAGAATATCATAAATGTTACTGATTGCATCACAATGACGCTGTACATTCCATAATATGTCCCGGTTGCAACCTGACAAATGATACAGTAAGTTATAAGCATTGACGTTTGTCAAGCGCGGTAAGTTTATTAGCAATGGACTATAATTCTTCAACGGACAAATCAAATACAATGCATAAAACTATTACAGAATGTGGATCGAAAACTATTCTGTTCTTAGCTACTGCCCGGTATCAAAGTCCATATTTTAAAGTACTAAAATGACCAGACTCGATCACTGTTGAACTTGCCTCTCAGTTTCTGCATTATGCAGGGTTCTCGTCTTATCGATCTATGACTCTCATTCACCTGATTTGTTCGAGCAAGGGCTTCGCAATTTCCTCGAGCTGACTGACAGTCTCTTGAAATGCATTCTATGACCGCTGCCATTCAGTTCGGAGAATGGAATGGAATGTAGAGTTTAGGCCACAGGCCAAGCACTGGGACCTGTGAGGTCATTCAGCGCTGGAAAGGGAATTGAGAGCTTGAAAGGTCTAACAGGAAGAAAACTTCGCAGTTGCACTATGAAATAACTGTTATAGAGGAGAGGAAGAACAGCAATATGGACGAAAGATATGAACGGAGGTACAATGCAAGGAATGAAAGCGATTGCAGCAACTAGGGGCCGAAGGGACGCTGCAAAGGCCTTAGTAGTGGCTATACAGTTACGGCACTAGCACCCTACGAGGTTCAGTTCGGCGAAAAATCGCCACCAGCAAAGTAACGTCACGGTGTGCAATTACTGCACAGACACCAAGCATCTTTTGCAACCGAAATTCTTGGCTGGTTTTTGTACTTCGTAATCTCATCATTCATTTTGCTGCACAAGTTGCTCCCGAAGCAACATGCTGCTGTTAATCAATGTGACTCACAGCCTTCATATCTATTCTCAGCCGAGACAAGTTAGGTTATGCAAAATACATTTCAAAACTACATCACGGTTCATGATTTCATCAAAATACGCTGTAATATATGATTGCTCAAAGTCATTAAAATTTCACGGGAATTAGCTTGGAAAGCTTCAACATTTAGAAATGATTTACGTACAACCATTGAGGCAGTACTTCATGGGGATTAGAATATTGACCATCACATTTCAAGAGGAAAGGTGTAATATATACCGGTCCGTCATTATGCTGTAGAAGTTTTTCCACGCCTAAATACGCAAAACCATCCTTACACTTACCTCACCAATTCGACTGAATCATTCAGAACACCGAAAAAGTTTTTCTTTTTTAAGAATGCTTGTGTTCTTCCACGAAAACAGTGAACAGTAAATATGAATAAACAGTGAAACTTCCACGCTCTTGTGACTTGCGCGTTGGATACATTGATCTTGTTCAATGACAGAGTCAAAAGCATATCATCAGTGATGCAAGTTTGCTCACCTGTTTTAAGACTACTCTGGACAACTGACAAAAGTGAATGTATTGAACATGGCTATCATATTCTTCTAATACAAATACAATGATTGGATTTCACAATTGCTGCTATCATCTGTCAAGTTATATATTACGGAAGCCCAGACTAAAGGCAATGAAATTATCACAAGGCTAGCGTACAAAGATCAATAAATTAAGCAACAACTTCACAATTCCTATCTTTTACTGTCTAATTACTGGAGGTACTGATTTCAGTTTAGCTAAGTAAGAAATAAAGAGGACATTTTCTCTGACCAGTTCCTAAACCGCAGAATCCTCTGTCTTTAACATGATTCGTAAGATATTATTAAGACATAAAATGTGACTGCAGCTTGTCTTGTGCATGTCAACTTTATATGTTAAGTAACTTGATACTCTTAATGGATCCCCGAAAAGAACCAGAATTAGATAACAATCCGGGTTACATGAACAGCTTTTGTATTTGAAGCTGTAACTCAGATGTGCTTCACTTCTTTTCACATGGCAGTATGCTGACTATTGGGGAGAGAGGAGAGAGAGAGAGAGAGAGAGAGAGAGAGAGAGAGATGACGAGATGAGAGAGAGGATCCGAGATGAGAGAGAGCGAGAGAGAGAGAGAAGAGAGAGAGAGAGAGAGAGAGGCGTTTACCAAAGGATTCAAATTTTAAAGACTCAAAAGTACCGTTACCAGTAGCAACCATGCAAAAAGCATTTACAATCAATAATAACAGTCTAACAGTAGGTGACAAAAAAAAAAAGGAAGACAACTTACCGAAGAGGCCGAACGGTGAGGCTTCTGGAAGGCGACCATCGAGCTTCGAGGCGCTGGCGAAGGAAGAGGAAGGCACATGGGTGCTCTTGTCCTGTGGGAACAAACAACACAACGAATCAGTTCTTTCGTTCTTTCAAAATCATTCGTGAATCCCCTAATTATCAATACTATAAATACTACCGACATATCAAACCGATACAAAATCAGTTTTCTGGCGAGCAAACTACATCTACCTGCCACAGCACTAGGACAGTTCACATCTGTGGCATTTAAAAGTTGCTGGGAATAACATGAACAGAGATATATAGTGGTCATCATACTGTAAGATTACGGGTAAAGGAACCAAATGGAATGGAATGGTCAGTCTCATTGAAACCGATGAAAATTCATGAATAAAAATAAATAAACAAATAAATAAATAAATAAACGCTGCCTGCGACTCCAGTAAGCCGCCTTGCACAAAATGAATGGCGAAATCTTCAACAATGTGATGTAGCCGAGAGGAGGAGGAGGAGCGCTAAACGGGCCAAACGGAGCACAGGATGACTCAGTACAAAGTCCGAGTGCATACTACGTGATCTGTCAACAAGGTCGCCTTCTTACACACACAAAGACGCGGAGAGTTCTTTCGGAAAGACGATTTGCCACAGTACATCAAAGCATTGTGACCACTGAAAGCGAAAGGCAGCAGAAGCAAAAACTTCATTGGCTTCGTAAGTCGTGCTTTCAGCGAATCTGAAAAGCTAATCCGTTTTGTCTCAAAAAGAGCTCAAAGCACATAGGATGCACTAAACTACTCTTAAGCACAGTACGAACACAAGTAACATGTACTTCTCAGATCATCGTACAAATTGCGAACAAATTATGGTAAACAGTTTCTCGATACACACCACCCGAGGAATGCGATTGTTCGTGGAAGGGAGTCCTAAAAAAAACAGACACACACACAATATATATATTAATATAATATATTATATAATAATTATATTTATATTAATATATATTATATATAATGAATATATATAGATATACATACATACATTATATACATATATATATACACTCTTGAATTAAGAACCTGGTAACTAAAACAGAACCATGAAAACTACCCCCGAAGAACGGCAAAAATGAATAACAAAGTTATTAAAAATCATTTTCGTCCTTAATTTCGTATTGCTGTCCACAAGGAGCGCCAAATAATATGCTTTCTGAGTAGAAATAAATAGACCCAAGCATAACTTCCGGCAACTAAAGGTCAGAGACAAAAATCGCAAGTTAGAAAAAGAAGACAAAAATGACTAGCAGGTCGTCGTTCTAATGTTGTTATTGCATCATTAGCAATCGAATAATAACGAGAGAGAGAGAGAGAGAGAGAGAGCAGATCAAACAAGAGTATCGGATTCCTCCTCATAATCATAATCAGATAATAAGGTCGGCGTCCCTTTGATTACACAGTCTTACCGGCAACGTCTTATCGGGCGTGTTATCATTCACGAGTGTTTCATGAGCGATTACACAAAGGGTCCGCCTCACAAAAATCTCAATGACTCCTTCGCATCTCCCCCCTCCCCCTCCCCCTCCAATACTCTGCGATTACGAGAAGGAGAGAGAGGGAGAGGGAGTGGACGATGGCTAAAGCAAGCAAGAAGTCTCATGCTTACGATAAGCCCTGAATAGAATATGCTGATATATACCTACATCACTGACCCGTGATTTATATATTTCTCACAACAAAGAAAATTAAATGACTGAGTTTATATGTCATTACACCAAGTCTTTCATATATATATATATATATATATATATATATATATAATTATAATATATATATATATATATATATATATATATACTCAAACTCAATAGCTTGTTTATCAGAAAAAATATGTGTAAAATATATATATATATATATATATATATATATATATATAATATATATAATATTGTAGAGGAGTCAACAATACAGATGGTGGTCCCGCTTTGGAAATGGAGTAATAAGTTCTTACATGGTGATTTGTTTTGTTTTGTTGGGGGGGGGGGGGTGGGGGGGGGGGGGGGTGGGGGGGGGGGGGAGAGTTAAAGTGAATGTACTTGCAGGGCCTTCGGTTGAATAAAAAAAACTAGAGGAAGGGTTAAGCATTTAAGGAAGGTGTATGTATGACCAAACATCTATCACAGTGTGAGAAGCGGAGGAAAAAAATATATGTATAAGTACGTGTGTATGTATATATGTATATATATATATATATATATATATATATATATATATATATATATATATATATATATATATATCAAACGGGGGTGGGGGTGAGGATGGGTAAGGTGTTAATATACTGAAATGCTTAGTGCTCACAAACACCAAATTTGTAAGACTCCGCATCAAGAATATTTATTTAGTAAATAAAAAAGAAAATAATTTCTGGTGTGGTTATAAATAAAATGGGCCTTAATCCTTTTTCTAAAGAGAAGTTTAACAAAATGATCCAAATATTCCAATAAATAAGAAACACATTCAATAAAAATGAGCCCTCTCTTAATCACAATCCTGCAACTTATGCGAGCTTCTTTCTCTATTCCATAGTCTTGAAGCTGTCCCTGCAACAAGATAGGTGGTGGTGGCGGTGGGGATGGTGGGGGAGGGGGGAGGGGGGTTAGTGGAGGGTGTGGGAAGTTGACGAGAGGGGAACTGGATGAACACCGATGGAAGAGGCGAGGAAGAGGTGCAATAAGAATATGAAGAGGGAGAGCGCATTACCCCCTTGAACCAACCCCCACCCACCAATTGTAGAACCCGGCCATTACCACCCCACACACCGCCATTACCACCTTCTTTTGAAACGTCATCCCCAATTCCAAAGACCCATTACTGCTAACCTCCAATACTACAACCTCATTTTACACAAATCATGTTAAGTTATGACCCAGCTCCCTTGCCCATTATCACCTCACATACGTGTGTCATGAGGAGAGAGAGAGAGAGAGAGAGAGAGAGAGAGAGAGAGAGAGAGAGAGAGAGAGAGAGAGAGAGAGAGAGAGAGAGAGAGAGAATTTCCTTCTATCACAAAGACAAAAGGATATAAATTTCTATTTCGATTCATATGGAAATGTTACAAATCCTCAATAAGTTATTAAAATCAATATAAATTCACCGCCAAGTAAAGGCAGCTGCAAACTCGACCGCACCATTCGAACATACGAAACATTGAAAATAAATATGGCATCATCAAGTTAAAAGATGACAACAACGATAATAACGCTGCTTAAAAAATGATGATGCTTCTTGTTTGCAATAATGAAGGCGACGGTCAAAGCAAATTTCCCAATTATCCAGATTGGCTGTCCTCTACACCCTACGTATATATATATACTATGGAAGTGCTGAATATCAGGGAGTGCCAGAACCTGACCTCATTTAATACTGCAAAGACAACGCAAACTTCTCGGTCACTTCAATCAAATACAAATAAAAGTATCGATATGTTCACAAATCCCTCTCTCTCATGCATACTGTATTCGTTGCATTGATTTTTGTACCATTAGCAACGTCCCTTTCATTCACCGGAGGTTATGATAAAGTGGAAAATTAGAATATAATACGCCTTGCATGTAGCCAACCATATGTGTAGCTACATAGATTTGAAAACATGATTAATTAGAAAGCTGGTTCTTGACATTTTCGAAAACAAACGAGAGAAACACGACAATCGATAAAAACCTGTCCTGCTTAGGCCTCTGTAGCTTAATCGTCGAATACAAGAAGTGACGACAACATCGAAAAAGCCATAGGAGAGAATTCAGAGCTCAGCAATGATCGCACCTGCAGACCAATGTCATCTTAAATCACGTCAGAACCTCTTACATGTGTAAGTGGGAAAATAAATAAATAAATAATTAACTCATTTCAAAATGACTTTCAAAGAATCTTAGTGACGCCAGCAGAAGACCCCTCATCCTTGCAAGGACCCATCACGCGTACGAACCGCTTGGCGACCCTTACGCTAACAAGAACGGACGAAGAAAGGAAACCCGAAAATTTCTCCCGCAAGCGAGGGGCTTCGAGAGAATGGCGATAAATTTGGTAGTAGGGCATTCCTAAGAATTTCTTTTGAGACTAGAATACGAAAAGGATGATCCTCTCCTCTTGGTGGAAATGACAGGAAGAAAGGTGGGCGGGACGACGGGAAGAAGGGAGGGACAGGGCCATTCAACGAGAGAAGAGCCTCGGGAACGTAAGACCTCTACATGAAAAAGGGATTGCAATGTAAAATTCCTCGATCTTATTTGAGCACCCCTCAGAGGAAATGTGTTCGCTCAGCCTTAATAATTTTTTTTTTAATGCGAGCTCTGGTAGCCTCATAGCTATAACGCATTAAATACAATTGACATCAACTGTTGTGAGCAAAACCGATTCAGTACGTATAGAAAAAGTAAAACCTACTCTACTTATTCTAATCTTGATTGGTTTTAGGCCTTAAAGTGGCAGAAGTGAGGAAAAGCTACTTCTATGTGGACTGCATTATCACCGGCACAATATCCGCCGACCCCATACCCGCCCTCAGCCTTATCCCTTGTGGGCACTTGAAACATACCTATACGCTAGCCACTCATACTCTACCTCGAATCCTGCCGGTTACAGCACACACTTATTTTCCCCGCCCGACCCCAACCTCCCATACTCCTAAAACAGACTCAAGACCTTCATGCAATTATCCCATACATCATCTCAGTACCAGAGTACCTATCTAATTTAACGCCTCCTCCTCAAAATGGATTGACCCGAAAAAAGAAAAAAAGAAGAGAAGGGTTTTTCATGACCTTTCTGTCGTGGTGTCATGTATTCTGAGTAAAACTGCAATGAAATTCTCCCTTATTCACCTTCAGTTTCCAACTATTTCACCAGTGCATAATTTTTTCAACATAAACTATGATACAATTTCGATGGAAAATTCCCCAAAAAGGATTCAATGGCCATTCACAATCATTTATGACTTTTTGTAGGAAGAAAAAAAAATCTACCAGACATTTAACAAAAGAAAATAGGACGACTCAGCACCACCTTGCAAAATATCATCCTAGCCATAATTTCTTAAGTCACTTTGAACATGTGTTCTGCCGATCATGATAAAATACGAAAGGTCCTGGCTATAAATATGCTAATGGAACTGTCACGAAATAAAAAGAACTGACTAACCTTTTTATACTTCACTTGGGGGTATGAACAGAACATCAGAAAATGAACATTAGACTGACACAAAAGAGATATCTAACTTCCTAAAGGCTGAGCGAGGTTAGTGCCCAATATGGACAACAACATCCAGGGTCCTTCTCTTGCTAAAATACAGTATCAGTCAGTATATCATGAAACTTTCCGCTTCTTTACCACATGAAAATACAATACCAAAAATTACAAGGGAACGCAACAACACGTTCCTTGAAGAGAACAATTCACATTTATGATGATGGAGTTAACTGAGATTCTAAGTTTAGCTTCACCTGAATGTTAGGGCTAATAAACTCATACCTTAACGGCCATTATCATTTTAAATCACCGAATTCGGTACATCCAAATGATTGTATAAAAATTAAAACAAATAAATTAAAATGAACAAAAGTCTACGTCCCCAAGAGGCTGATATCCTCCACTGATTACCATTATGAACACTTTTTAAGCCTATTCTAATGTTCTAATGAGGCAGAAATGAAAGGTATTCAAATGAGGTAGAAACTAATAAAAAAACATTGAGCACACTATATTTAATGAAAAAATATCATCGTTACGATGCAGGTAACATGATCAACAGGAAGGACTCCAGCCAGACGCTACAACAGTCACGGATCCCTAAAGAAGTGTTGACTTTCAAGTTATTTTTAACCACACTTTTGCAGCTAAATGATTAAAGGAAGAGAGCAAAGCTTCATTTTCTTCAATGGCAATGAAGCAAACCGCTCTCAGAGCGCCTCTCACAGTGTCGTGAAAGTGACCATATAGAGGTTAGGGCAACATGACACTCCTGCTGCTGACGACTACCAACTAGTATATCTTGAGGGTATTATACATTAGCTTCCAGTAATAGGAATCATTCCTATCGTGTTTCAGGGTGGTTTTAGCACCGGCCTGCGAGGAAGGGGGTTCCAACTACTTTACAATATATGGCGCGATCTAGATTGTTAACAAATGACTAGCGGTGAAACTGACACCAACCCATCAGCCTTGGTCGGGTTCACCTGCTGCTGCTTCATTTCTTCTCCAGAAACAACATAGCAACTCTTCCGAGGCAGCATGCTAGCGACAACCATTAATGACAAAGGGGATAAGAGAGGCTAATGTATATATTAATTACCATTTAAGATACCGATTACAGAGATGAAACTGACAATCTGTATGGCTGCTGCATCGCTAACCAACCAACCAACAACACGCACAAACATACAAACATAAACAATGTATCATGATACTCCAGGACTGGTTTGAGACAGGTTTCGGCTATCAATCAGTGTCCCAGGATTCAAGTTTTAACAGACGATACAAGGACTAATTAACAGAGGTGAGGTTATCTACTGGTACCTAGCTATATATACTATACGGTAACCATTCCAAATATCACACAAATGCATACACATAAATCTGAATTAATATATATATATATATATATATATATATATATATATATATATATATATATATATATATATATATGCATAACAAGAATCGACCATTTCCTTCAAGCTATCGCAGTATCTGAAGACTAATATTTATATAACACTAAACAAGCTGATCTCTAAAACCCAATGCCATCTCCAGGCAGCAGCAACGGGCGGTACTCCAAACATGGTAGAGATGCTGACGTCACATATGTAAACAAAATGCCAAATGACGTCACGTCTGTGAACGACCAAGTATAAGACGAAGCAGCCTCCAATGAAGAATCAACACATAGCTAAACAAGATTCTAGAAATCCAAAGTGTGTATATATCTATATATATATATATATATATATATATATATAGAGAGAGAGAGAGAGACGAGAGAGAGAGACGAGAGAGACGAGGAGAGAGATGAGAGAGCGAGAGAGGAGAATTGTTTTACACTTCAGAACAGGATTGCAGGTATTTAGTACAACTGCTGCGACTAGGATTCTCTACTTTCAATTCAATGATCACATAGGCGGCACATCAAACCTACCAATTAAAACACTAACTAACCAGCAGTAATGAGAGAGTTTGTCTGCCCCACCCAAACAAAACCCTCCACAATTAATGAAAATAATAATAATAATAAAAGGTTCCTAGGACCAAAGGAAATACTCCTTGACCGATCACAACGGAACACACTGGTTGTGTCTGCTAGAACATCGACCCTTCCATCCATCCCACACCGAACACGATAAACATCGTTGAAGCGTTGCTACAAAATGCTGACGAAGGAACAGCCGAACGGAGGGAGCGGTGGGTGGTGTTTGTCCTGTGTAGCAGCCGGGGAGGGCGACGTAGCCCCTTCTCATGACAAAGGTGAAGTCGTTGCTTCATCATGCCACGTGTGAGTACTGCTAATTACCGCTTAGTGGAGGCGTCTGCATCTAAAGTCGGGTCAGGTATGGCGGGCGCACTCGCCTGAGTAATTTCAAGAGTGGCTGGCGATAACAAGCGATAGAATTGGTGATTAGATCGTTACTCGACCTTAATTGGTGATTGTATTCCTGCCGTAGTACCTTCCAATGACAAAGTACACTTGTTGGCTATCAGTTTAATAGCTAACTAGCCTTCCTGTCATACGCTTCCTCGATAACATCGCAACATGCTTTCCGACCATGTTGTTGAATACAATGCCAGCCCATTAACATATACACCTGCGTCGATAGCATCCGCCATCGGGAAACCGCTTCTGTTTCATCTCCACCCAAATGATCGTTAGTCATTTCACAATGAATAACAAAACAATGTTAAAGTTCAGCTAACAACTCTACCTCCTACAGCCGACCACCTCTTCTCTTCTTTCTCCTACTATGAGAGATGGGGAGATAAACCTACCCACGAAGCATAGTCGCCAATTCATAACCAAAGAGCCTCTCATTATTCTTCCAGGTTTTCCATTTAAAAAGGAAATAAAAATATGGTCAATTATGATGGAGGAAGATCCTTCAAGAAATGTGATATCATCGCATACCTACAGTAGGTATAAGCT
Source organism: Macrobrachium nipponense (assembly GCF_015104395.2). NCBI lineage: Eukaryota > Metazoa > Arthropoda > Malacostraca > Decapoda > Palaemonidae > Macrobrachium > Macrobrachium nipponense. The sequence continues at coordinate 43,845,222 of NC_087213.1, forward strand.
GGTTTATTTGTTAATGCCATTAGCAACATACAAAATACTTTACCAGTCTTGTTAAAATAATGATAGCGAGTTTATTCAAAGAGAAATTAACTGAAACCGTTCAAACGCAGCTCACATTTTCAAAAAAGTCAAGAAAACCCACTTTCCATGTTCTTGCATAAGATGGCATCTCTACCCAAATTCGGATCACCGCCAAAATTGTCATAATAGTAATCGTTCGGGGGTTGTGCTCATTAGCGCTCGCCCAGTAACAAATCCTAAGAAGTTTCATCCACAGAGGATCCGAAATATCACTATAACGCACCGACCACCTCAGGTTCAACGGCGACCTCTATTAGGTACAATCAATTCAAAACCACTGGCCTGATCTTACTTGTGACACTGAAAGTCCCCTTCAGCCGGAAAAAAAATCAAATTAGTTGCATGTGTGTAATGGACATCTGATGAAAAACAAACCACATGTTTATACTTGAATAAGAACACTCAACAATACAATTTTACAAATTCAGAACAGCCGATAGATGAATAAACACACGGGTACATCATACATTTTTGTATAGACAAACATCGATCTGTGAAAAACTATACAGCGCAAAATCCCAGCCAACACCAAATACAACAAATGACTAAATCCATCTTTGGCCTCCTTTTCACAAGTTTAATCAAAGATGATTGACAAGGTTCATATGACGGGTATCTGACTGAGTGACAAGTCGCTATTGTCTTATCTCTTTGAGAGACAAGCCTGGATGGATCTTATTCGAACATTCATCAAAGTTTACCTTTGATATATAGAAGTTAACAATTATACGAAGCGCATATATATAATAAGGGCAGTTCCATTTTGATAAAACCACAATTCTCCATATCATCACTGCTGTTACTAGTCTGCAAAAACAGAAAGAGTGAAAATATGAACAGAACTGCAAACATGTCATTATAACTGGTATATAATGAAACTGAGAAACTCGCACAATGTATATATTTATAATAATAACACTCCGTCAACCAATGGAACTCAAAACGCCCAAGGCCAAAACACAGTGGCTATGCCGCAGCCTAAGGTACGCGAACACAGGCCATGCGGTCACCATTAAGAGCGAGGCAGCACCTGGGAAGAGCAAATGCCAAAACAGCCACCTTGATTCCCAGATGAGTCAAATAGGGCACGATACAAAACGTGGGTGTGCTAAGGAGCTTCCGATCTGCCAATAGATATACATCAGCACTCAGACATACAAAACCCCTCCTTGTCTGTAGTGTTCTGGCACATAAGAAAACAATACCAATGATCCAGCATAAAAACATTGATATTATCAACACAACACGGCAATGGGGCCGGCCTGACTAACTTTGAGAGTAAAAGAATGTACATACAAATGCTGGAAATCAAATATTGCCTACCTAGAAATGTGACAGAAACTTGAATAGCTTGGACTGAAATCCACCCAAAAACAAAAATATCTTAAAACTTGAATGCCAAACTACTAATACTCAGGACTATTCAAAATACTAGTAGGAAAAAGAAGCATGCAAACTGAACTTGAAATCCTCCTGATACCATAAAAGGAAGAAAGGTTCCCAAAGTCACATGTACAGATGTACAAATGCGAAGTTCGGTCCCCAAATAATGCGCACTGAGGGATGCGGCATAGCTGCTGGCTTTGCGTGGCTGTCATGTCAAAAGGCGTGGGAGGGCCCCGATCGAGGATTTCTCCAGAGCAGCTACAAAAGTACAAACTATAGGAAAGAAAAACAAAATCTTCTTCAGGGGAGTGCTCCATATTTCGTCTTTGCAAGGGCGCACCAGCGCACTTTTCCTTATGCCGCTATACAACCCAAAAGCTTTACCTTAACTGCGCACAGGAGAGGCTTGTGCCAAAGTCCGCCTTTCTTCATTACTTCGTTTAAAAGCAGACAACCATCACTGAATCCCACAGACAGAATACCGAAATCAAAGGCTTAAAAATCCAAAGACTAATAGAAGTCTCCACAAATTACCCAGTAATGCAGTTGTTTATGGTCCCAGCCCACATATACTGATTAAGCCACATTAAGGGTCACCAAGTTAATAAATTCGGTCACGCGATGAAACTCACCAGTAAAAAGATATTCCTGGCATTTAATTGCCAAGCGACATGCAGGGATCAGCGGTGGAGGAAGGGGGGGGGGGGGTTCCGGGAGACAGAAGCAACACTGGGTTAAATTCGTACCTAAAGGAAAAAATGCGCACACCAATATTAAATGATCAAATCATCTACGTCATTTTCTAAGAGGAAACTCCCTTGGGCAACGAAAACCATTACAAAGCCAGGTAGTGTCATTAAGGGGTGGCCTTTAATGTACTGATACAGAATATAGGACAGAATATAGGATCAAATGATCAATACTCCAAAAGAAACCTGTAGTACAGAAGTCGACTTCTTTGTACTAAAAAATTACATTTAACGGAAACGCGCATAAAACGACATCAAAAGTTTCAGTTGAAAAAAAAGGGATAATAAATATGAAAATGCATGAACCATAAAAATTAACATTTTCTGAAAGACACTAATCTTGCAAATGCTTCAATTTTAATAAATTTGCAGATTTAAATTTAAGTGAATACTCTAAATATATATATATATATATATAATGTATATATATATATATATATATATATCTAATATATATATATATATATATAGGTATCTATATGTATATATATATATATATATATATATATATACATATATATATACCATATATATATATATAATATATATATATATAATTATATATATATATATATATATATATATATATACATATATATATACATATATCTATATAAATATAATATATATATATATATATATATATATATATATATAATATATATATATATACTCTTAATCTACCGGTGGATAAAAAAAAATTACAACTTGAATGAGAATAAACGATGAGAGAGAGAGAGAGAGAGAGAGAGAGAGAGAGAGAGAGAGAGAGAGAGAGAGAGAGAGAGAGAGATCTTTCTTAAACAACTCTTACTAATATTTTCCTTTTATCATATGGCATGAGCCGACATTTTCATGAAAATGGCAGAGGAACTTTACCAGAGTCATTTACCATCAATCAAAAATTAAAAAGTTTTCTTTTTCGTACGATTTCCAACATCTGCGCAACATAAAAAGCACTAGAACTGAATGACATATAAGCGTCTCAAGTTCCACCATAGCATAATCTTAAGCGGTTTTTACGCCTCAAGAAAACAGGAAGTGAGAGTTTTCGCCAAATGAAAATAGAAACCATTGGGTCTAAGACGTGGAAAATCCCTCCGACATCAACGTGATTAACATACTCAAGTTAACAACGAAAGCCTGAAGTTTATCAACGGCGACACCAACCATCGAGACCTGCAGGACTAATGCTCCTAGTGATGTATCCAGTATAACGGGACCAAACACGATTTATTCTGCCCCTCTCTCCGAATCCTGCAGGCCAATGGGCCAAGCTCTGAATGATTGAAGATCAAGAGCCAGCACGAGGTGTAAATCGAAGAGAACTGAAGAACACGCATATTGAGAGAGCCTCATTGCACTAAGAACTCCCACTCTCCCAGCATGTGCTCAACATGATGCCGTTTTGACTTGCTTCTAATCATTACCGGTATTCTGTACATTGATATCGGAGATGTAATTAGACTTTTACCGAAATAATTTAATACAATCTACCAAAAATTGAATGCGTTGCATATTAATGTACCGGTATCTATATGATACTAGAAAATAAATGAAAATTAAAAATGCGACGAATACGTTTTACTCCATTAATAATTACTTTGTCTCATTTACTCACATTACTCATGTCCTTGCAAACCATTACGGATAAAACTGAGAGAGAGAGAGAGAGAGAGAGAGAGAGGAGAGAGAGAGAGAGAGAGAGAGAGAGAGAGAGAGAGAGAGAGAGAGAGAGAGAGATCCTGATCATGCGAATATTAAATAACTGGTGAAAATACAGCGGTTCATGGCGGGAACATAATTTTTTACTTCCCCTGTCATCATCTCTTGTAAAAGAGACAACAAAACTTCTTGTTTGGGTTGTTTGGGACAATAGTTATTACAAGGCCATTAACTAGTCATAAAATCTTGAACGACCGTAAACAGAGGTAGCGGTAATTAGCACTATATCGATCAAAAGAAGACATCAAAAGAGGGTAATGGTCCAATTACTACCCATTAACAACCAAACTCTCCTCTGACTGGATCAAATGAAACTAGAGCAGCCGAAACGATAATAATAATAATAATAATAATGATAATGACAATAATAATAATAATAATAATAATAATAATAATCTCTGCAGACCATGATCTGAACTAGAGAAAAGTTAAAAGTAACCAGAGATGAAATTGGTCATGAAATGGAAAAGAGGTTGGTTGTAGTATTCTCGACTACACGGCCTTATAGAGGCACAAGCAAGTGATCATGTTTGACGAAGATTGCTATTCATACGGTGCAATGGAAGTTGAAAGCGACTGCTGACTCACATTTCCATAATCAGTACATTATTTCTTATAATAATTATTTTTCTTTTTTTGTTTGCTCTCTTTAAATATCCATCACCTGTATCTTTAAAATGTGTCGCGATTAACTAACTTCTACGAGATGGTGAATCCTGCGATCCTATTTTTGGATACACATCCTGATGATACAATAGCTGGTGGGTATAGAATAAAGGCCTGATTCATTTACTTTCCAGTACTAAAATACATGAGCCAACCAGAGGCAACTTAAAAGCTTCAGCAGCGATGTCAGATGTAGATATTTCTCGTTAACTCATGAAAGAAACTTTATTTTAGGCTCCTGTATTTATTGCCAGAACGGTTTGTTTGTGAACGACAAGAAAATGAGAGAAACCTGCAGTTAAAGAAGCTGAACAGGCGGCTGCCAAAGGACCAACAGGAATGGACGAAGAAAACCAGGATGAAAGCAACGCAGATGACCGAGGCCGCAGGGACGGACGTAGCGGAGAACCACCTCCGGAGAAGCCCATTGCAAGAGGTACCTACGCCAGTCTACCGATGCAAAGGAGTTGTCTCTCCTCTTCGAGTACTGGACTCGCTGCCACACGAGGGAAGTACGAAACTGAAGCAGTATTAACAGACTTATCATTAAGGAAAGACACAAAGAATGAAATCCGAAGCAAAATGTAACATTTTAAAAAGAAGGTACAAATGAATTAAGATTTCTAGTACTAATCAAATTTCGCCGAACAAACGCAAAATGACTACCTTCGCGAGCCACGTGCTGATGGTGGCGGCGACTCTAATCACTTATCTTGAAAAAAAAAAAAAAAAAAAAAGAATCCCTGTGGACCTAGTATTCAGGTTTGGGGGTCATTCAGTAATCAAGCAATAACTCGCGAAAACAGTGGAATATCTAACAGATGAGGCCGTTTCCTAACGATGTAAAACAAAATCCGCATGAATACTAATAACGGTAAGATAATATAATCAATTTGAAAAAGCACGAGACCCAACCAAATGCGGCTGCAAAGTGAAACTGCCTTCCTCACCTAACATGACAAAGCAAACCGGATCATATTAAGTTCAAGAAATTTATTCCCTCATCTTCGCGATAGCCATCTCTGTTTAGTACAATATATAAGAAGCAGCAGCAATTTTCTCCAAGTAATAATAGCAAAATATCAGGTTGAGGCTGAGGCACTGTGAACTTTCGGGTGCGAGAATGAGGCGAGAAATAAATGACCACCAAAGATTAAAAAGAAAAAAAATAGAGAGAGAGAGAGAGAGAGAGAGAGAGAGAGAGAGAGAGAGAAGAGCAGCATAAAATAAATATAAAGCTTATTTTTGGATCTGGGCGTTCAAGAACCACGATCAACATGAAAACAAGAGTTGAGCTTAACGCACTGAAGATCTCAAGATCTTCCTGTCTTAAGAGTGTTTAATTACGCACATCTTCAAAGGAAAGCACCCTAGTCACCACGCTATTTTCATCAAACAATAACCGCATGATAACTAACTCAAATGCAATTCTTGGGATGCGCAAATCTCATACGGTACGGCAAATATAAATCCTATCTACGCGCCTCCGGATGCCTTTGTTAATTCTCGCTAGTTCACCACTACCTTTTGTACACATTTGTTCTTTGTTCACAGGGCTTAGAAAATATAACAGGCAATGATCATAAATACGGAGTTTTGTGTTAAAAAAAAATAAATAAATAAAACGACGAACCGAGCAATTACCATCCCCCGGAAACCTTACGAGACTAAGATTTCCTGGAGATGGTAACCGCTGAATCACTTGGGTGATTCGACTTCGCCAGGTAACCTCCCCTCCTCTTCCACCGCCGATCATAAAACTATGTATATGGAACAGCCCCATTGGTCAGTCTCATGAAACCTTATTCTTCATTATCAAAAAACAAATATTAAGATGAACAAAAACAAGGTAGGTGCCTCGCGCAATTCTGTAAAAGACAAGTTATTATCCACTTATAACACGTGTGCGCATATCAAGAAGAAACTTGGTAAAGAAAAATCTCAGGATATATATATATATATATATATATATATATATATATATATATATATAATATATATAACTATATATATATATATATATATATATATATATATACATATATATATATTATATATATATATATATTATATATATATATATATATATATATATATATATATATATATATATATATATACATCCTCAAACAAAGACAAACTGGAGAAACGGAAAGGCGTTCCTTTATCTTTATCCATTTAATTATATGAAACGTCGCCGTATTATTAAAGGAGAAAAAAGAACGCCTTTCCGTTTCTCCAATTTGTCTATACATACACATTATATATATATATATATATATATATATATATATATATATATTATATATATATATATATATATCATAGATCAACCCAAACCTTACTTGGATTTATTCAACAGGGTTCAACTGCACGAAAAGATTGCCTTTCAACACTTGCCCTTGATAAAAGGTGTAAAACCTTTGTTGCAATGCAGCTACGACAAACGATCCTTGAAAGGCCACTGATGACTACAGGTGCGTCAACTGCTATGAACGATACAAGTAACTCGCGATGTTTTAAAAGGTAAAGGAAACTCGTCGCTAGAAGGAGGTTCTTCGGAATCTCCTGAACTGTCTGTCACAAGACGATCACCAATGCCAAGGAAGACGGAGACAATCAGTTATACCCTTTTTGGTTTAAGATCTCTCATAGTCTCTATTACTAATTGACTGTACATTGTACTGCCTAAAATTGTACGGGAGACAGCTTCACAATACATTAAAGATAACAAAGAGATTAAGCGCTCTCTCTAATGTGTGGGTGAAAGCCACAAAAAGCAACATATGGCTAGTTGACAAAATTCGCACAAAAAATACAAGGGTATTATCTTCCGTGTATATGGCCGCCTAAGTAATGCAAGAAACCAAGAGACCTGCCGTTGTGTAGAACAAACATAATATACAACAACGACAAAGCAGCCTACGACAATTTGTATTATTATATTTGAAAACTCATAAACTCCGGCAAGTAGTGAAGACAGCGAGAAATATATATATATATATATATATATATATATATATATATATATATATATATATATATAATCATTGCGATTTTCAGTGAGACATTGACCACACACCTAAGTCAAATACAAAACAAGATACTAAACCAATGTCATTACAGTCGAGATCACGGATCATCACTGTCGCAAGGAGAACATATAACTCTTTTGAAATACAGTTCATTCAACCAAGCGGACACGCACCTATATTCCTCAATGTACCCACACACGATACTTTCTTTACACAAGACTCACGTACATCGTTTGAGATTTTCCAGCGCATATTACTTACTGTGTGTGTGTGTGTGTGGATCTACGCACGAAGAAAATCCTGCTACTTAGCTGATAAGTTCTGCCAGAGTGATAACTGAATAAACATCATCCTATAGGCTGATAAGTTCTGCCAGAGTGATAACTGAATAGACAACATCCTGTAGTATTAAAAGACAAATATCAAGGAGAGCAACCACAAAATAGCTATCTTGCGCGTTTACGTAAAGGAACAGCAAAAACCATTTAAACCACGTGTGTGCAGATTAAGATCTGCTTGCGGAAACACCCTATCCGGTAATCTGATATCGTCAGTATAATCAGCGCGATATTTTTCTCTGTGGATGAATTCGATAGACACATCGGGGCGCCATTTCTCCTGATCCAGCGAACAATAATTTTCATAAAGTTGTTTCATTCCCGAGACTAGAGATAACCTTACTACCACGTAAGCCTAACAATAACGACTTCCAAAGGTTTCTTAGGGGTCCGGGAACTTTCGATTCAAACGCAAGCATTGAAAATCACTGGATTATTTTATTTCTCAACATTCAATCCCAGGGTTAAGTATATTCCGAAATTTTCACAAGGTACATCATAGGCGTGTAAACCGATTTCCGCTTAAAACACAATGACATCAGGCGGTACATAAGGGAATTAAATGCTAACCCTTAAAATGATTCACTTCCGCTACTCCAAACCGTCAGCGAGGAAGGCGCTTGAAACCTAGGCCAACTTTTCATAACAGGTTCATCGGTCTATTTTCAAACGTAATGGTCAAAACGTTAAAATTCATGGCTACATAATGCGAGCGCTTAACTTTTCTTATTTGAACACATTCTTACTCACGGAAAACGATAGCTATCTTACCGGACATGTTAAAAAATAATATAAATAAATAAACTTGCCTAAATACTAAATTATTCTTGTGATAATATGAGTTGCAGACTAATGACCCTCCTTCTCTAATAGAAGACTAACAAAGGCAAATACAATCATGTGAGGCTTAGCATTATATGAACACATATATAAGTGTGCTTGGTCTTACTTTTCCGGTCGTATTATTATTACAACATCAAAATAAGGAGGATAGCAGTCTTCAGAACTGCTATATATAAAAATGTACATGACGACTAACACCACGGATTAGAAAGCTATATGAAAAATATGCGTGAAAAGAACTCAAACTACTTCCGCAATTTCCATATTGAAAGCATACATGTTAGTATACTTGGGCGAAAAAATAAACATGGCATAATATAAATACACAATATTGTAAATTAGGTAAACTATGTGTTAATACAAACACACAGCTACAACAGCTGATTACATTACAAAAATTAATCCAAAACTCTTCCGGCTTTATCATTAAAGGAGGCATCATCATAAACTTGAAACAGTCTTGATTAGCACTATTCACTAAAACCTGGCTACTTAGAGAAGCACAATAAAACAGTTCAAGACAACCCTTCAGAAAGCACACATTTAAGCTACTGATAAAATTATGCCATTTTCAAGGCAAGTCACTTGATATAGATTTTCAAACGGTCTAATCCCACAGCTTTCTAACCTTCCGTCTGGTAGAAGAGTAAAAAACATACAGAAGCTACGCCTACTCTATTAGTAAAAAAACACATCCGTAGGTGAACCTGTGGTTAATAGCTGACATTAAAAAGCTACATTCCCAATGAAAAATTTCCATTACACGATGTATTGGATCTAACGACCGTGAATACGAAGCGGATAGGCCTAATCTTACCAAATAAAGAAATTTCTAACCAAATCAGAGACAAAAAATGCATGGAACCCACTTCTACGTACAAAACAGAAATATTGGACAAATTGATTATGACCAAACCACTGATAAACAACTGATTCTCAGTCGTCTCCCACTTCCCTCCCTAGAAATAAAATACCAAATGATGTTAACAATTTGATTTTTTCTAATCCCGTAAAAAGTTCCCTCAATGACAAGGAGACTCCAACCCATTCCATTCCTCCGCAAATTGTGCCTGACACTTTTTTTTTTTATTATTTTTTTTACTCCCTCTCTCTCATTTTACTCCCCCCTCTAACTTAACAAATCTACGATGAGGGCTCTTATTATAAAATCGACAAAACGAGTTATCGACCATTTTCTTGGGTCGATTTCCACGGCGTACGCGTCACGCAACATGGGAATGCAGGCCTTCATGGTTATTCCTCCTGACCACGAAGAAAACCAAATACAATGCTCATAGATTTAAAACACTACCGCCTCTCGATATTTAACTTCACTCTCTTGAGCTGGCCTGTTGGCAACGAAAACGTTAAAAAATACAGAACAAAGGCAAACTTCCTAAATAACGTTTGTTGGTGATCTCAGATTCGCCAACTTCTCAAGAATACAAAAGGCCCACCACAGCAATAAATACTTAAGCAGAAAATAAATTCGTAACGCTAACATTTAGAGAATTCACTCCATGCTAACCACTAAGTTCGTGAACTGCAAAACCATCCATCAAAAACAGCAACCCCTTTACAAATTGTAACTTATTAGCTGGTGTGTGTAACTTTAACAGTGCTCGTTTTCCACATGCATGCGGCTACTTCCCTGGTAATGAAATTCACTTAACCTCTCAGGCGGCTAAAACCTAGACCACATTCTGAGATGGGAATGCCAATGGATTTGGGCACATTTCTGCCAAGACATCCAAATGAAACGACGGAAACGAGCTACACCCCCAAAACCAAAATTCAACTCACTGAAAATAATGAAAACCAAACTTGTCCTACCATTTTGATATCCGTTGGTATCAAGGCGACCGTACCAGAAATGAATCCCATATTGCGGTAAAAGGCTACCTAGCGTACAAAACATTGATCCAAGCACACCCTTCCTTCTCTAAATACTTAGGCAATTATACCTAACTTCTGATGGAATATAAAAATGAAAGTGTGTGATATGGGGTACTTGCGCCCGCCTGACCGTTGCGCCACCTGTATCATCGACCGCTGTGATGCGCACTTGTCCGACACCAGCCGCGACTTAACTTGAAAATAGAAAGAAAAACTTGTAATAACTTTTCCCAGGACATCCGCTTGCGGAAGAGACTTCGTCACCAACAAAAAAATACACCATTGAATAGGCTAGGCCTACTTATGGAGAGATTACCACATAAGGTTTCCGTCAAAACTGACGCTTCTTGCAGTTGAAACACTGGGTATTATCCTCATATCACCTGCATTCAACGCACGGTACTGGATGATTCCAAAACTAATCTGGGATCACTGCTTCAACATTGGCTTTAGCATACGAACTATTCTGCACTTTGTTCATCACTTCCAGTTAGGCTACAAGAACACTTGGGTGGTTATCGGCACCACCTGCCGTAAGTCGCAGCACTGGTTTTGGTGACAGCAACAAATCTGGAAATTAATATACACAAACGAACATCCCAAATAATTAGAATATATAAAGAGTAGTCCCTGGCCGCCCAAAAGGCGTTGTTTGAAACACTCGAGGGCGGCGTAGAACTGGGCTTCTGGAGGGTAAACATTCGTACCTCTTCCGTTTCTGTGATGAGACTGCTTTTGTCTTCTGTTAAGTTTTCCGAGGAACGCTTCTCACTCTCCTCCTCATCTCCCTCATATTTAAAGACCTTGACCTCATCCTGTGACTCGACCTCCTCTCCGCCGCTACCGGAAACGGTCGGCATGATCAAGGTCAACCTTGCAACTGATCACTCGACACTACAAACGCGGAGCGGCAGAACCTCACTCACTACAACGCTCAACGCACACTAACTGGAGGCGGGCTGCGCACACGCACACCGCTTGCCAGCCCCTCCTGCTCACCAATCAGTGAGCGCGTATTTCGTGTGACCACGCCCTATAGCCAATCAGAGCCTTAGAAAGAGCTTAAAGGCCGCCTTCTTATGACTTACCCCGCCC
>NC_087213.1:43862035-43912035 GCF_015104395.2 Macrobrachium nipponense
AATACAATTGCAAAGCCCACTTCTAAGAATTCCAAATGAGCTGAACAGTTTCTGAAAAATAAATAATTGTGTGTCATCATCAGTTTCTTTTGGCTGCGGCCTCCTTCCTAAATGGAAAACACTGTCGGTTGACTTTGAGTAGATGATCTTCCTTCCCTCAACTTATTTTAGTAAGTTTTGTACAAAACTTTTGATATCAGGAGCCATGCAATTTCTAAAATTGGTGACGAAATTTGTGTGGTGCAGTTTATGTCGCTTCAAGGAAGAACCACCCGCACACACACAAATGTATATAACATATATATATATATATTATATATATATATATATATATATATATATATATATATATATATTGATATTATATATATGTGTGTGTGTGTGTGTGAATGTGTATGTATCATATAATGTATAAATATATATATATATATATATATATATATATATATATATATTATACGAAGTCATATAGGTTTTTGTAATTAGTTCTAAAGAATCAATATGAACATGAATAAATATGTATATAAAATATCTCTAGAATGTATGCATAGAAAAACCAAAAGAAAATATATTATATTATCTATATATACTATATATATATTATATATATATGTATATATATATAGATATTATTATCTTTTGGTTTTTCTTCTATGCGTAGATTCTAAAGATATTTTATATATATATATATATATATATATATATATATATATATATGCATCTATATATGAATATATACGTATATAATGTATGTGTATGCGTGTGTGAGTGTTTGTGAGCGCATGCGTGTGAGTGTGAGTCCGGAAAAACTTTGCGTACAGATGCAAGAGAATAGCAGGAGTTTGCAAACATTTATACATGCATTATTGAATACTTCTTTCACAAATTTATTTGTTTTATTTTCTTGCAGTGCCACATCCCATGGAAGACTTCGTCGGTGGTGAATTTCGCAACAGTTTCTCTCGCAAGATTAGCAACGGCGAAATTTGGTTTAGCTTCCTACACAGTGTGTCATTATCTCCAGCATTTATGCGAATTTCCACTTACAACTGGGTGTTTTGACGTGGGCGCAGGATTCTTCTTTCTTCCGTATTATCGAAATGCTTCGGGTGACACATTCCAGATTACCTATGAATTCAAGTGCACAAATAATCTTGGGAGCTTGATCAATTCCCCGCGCGATATGTATATATATATATATATATATATATATATATATATATATATATATATATATATATACTCTTATATATTCATATAAGAGTGTATGTATGTGAGTGTGTTTGTCTCTGGACATATATATATATATATATATAATAATATATATTTATATATATATATATATATATATATATATATATATTATATATATCTATATATAATATATATATATTATATATATAATATATAATATATATATATATTATATGTATATAATATGTTATAGTATAAATTATAATAACACATACACACACACATGCACATATATATATATATATATATATATATATATATATATATATATATTATGTAGTATGTATGTTTGTATGTATATGTAGAGCTATATCGTGCAGGGCATTTATGAAGCTCCCAAAAAAATGTTTGTACACGTGAATTTATAGGTATTCTGTATCTCGCCCGAAGCATTTTGATATGGAAGAAACACACCACACACATATATACAAATATAATTACATGTATAGATATGTATATAATTACATATTCAGAGTAGTCTTGCTTTTCCTCTTATTCTGGTTATTCTTCATATTTATGTGAATATTTTCCTTTAAGCCATAGTATTCTTTGTCTGTAGTATGGTTTGCTTGTGCATGCCTGATCATATAGAGATGAGAACTTGTTCACGTGAATGTAGTAGTATGAAGTGTGAGTCTAGATCACCATAAGCGCTAAAGACCGTTGGTTGCATTATTTGTCGACATCCATACAATCGCTGTGATACAAGAGCATGGTCAGCCAGAACTACTGCCCCTCTCCTGGTCTCTGGTATACAATAAAAGATGACTGCGCAGTATTTTGCAGATGTAATTCCCCCTCGGCCGCCCTCGAACCATCTCAGATTTACGTGAAAGACAATTCTTTCTTCATGAGAAGGATTCACCTTCACTGGGGGTGAATGATTCTGCCTCAGTGTGTCAGCCACTCTCTCACCTTCCGTCTGTCCAGACATTTATCCCTTCTTTATAAAAATGAACGGTGTAAATAAGTACTTCAAGACAAACGCATGTAAAGAAAGTTGTATCCTTTAAGGCATAAGAAAATAAGAACTTGAACTAAGCGTAAGTCTGTTCTTTCTACACGAATCCCTCCGTATGATCCATTTCCCTGATCATTGCAACTGAATTGCTCCAAGATGCTGGGAAGAGTCATATTTATTGCTGTACTTTATTCCTTTCATTTTCAATGACCAAAGGGACTTTAGTTGTTGGCTTAGGCTTATTAGTTAATGCAAGCGAAACTACGATGAATCGTCATTACTTTCAGGCGGATTGTCTGCGGACGAAAATAGCGTCAATAATATACAGTCGATCAAATGTTATTTGAATTATGAAGTAAATGGTCATGCAGATTTACTACCTTATTTTTCGCTCAGATGTACAGTTCATTAAGAAACTGTGTAACAAAAGATGGTTCAATGTAAGTTTTCTGCATATTGCTTCGTTTATGAAAGTGTTTGAAATTAATAATATTTACGGAAGATGAAGACCAGCCCATTTGACTTGACGGAATTCTGATATGACTGTTAATTCTCTATGATTCTTGATCCATAGCTGGAAACGTCACAACTTAGGAGACGGTGGCTTTCTTATCTCTGGAGGTATCTGGAAAAGAGAAGAGAAGAGAAGAAGAAGAGAAGGAAGAGTTAGTCTTGACGGCTGCAGACAATTGACTATGGTCATTCAGCGTGATTCCAAGCATTTAATTGCCTCTTTGGAGTCAGTGTTCCAGATGAAGTCTGGATATCTCTTAGGGGTGACACGATCGTCTGCCAGCATCACTGGTCAAATCTCTTCTTACTTTTAGAATTCTCATCGAAATCGATTCCCATTTTATGTCATTCACAGATAATCCACAAAGCGGACGTCCTGCTAATCACAAGAGTCGAGGCAATGAAACAAATATTTGCTTCAAGTTAATTAAACAAATATTTACCTTCAGCAAGTCTACTTTTATATTATGCTGCAGATATCTGATGGTACGCCCAGTCTGCCTGTATTCCATCTTTTGGCTAAATATATCTTATCTTCAAATTTGCGTCTGGTCCAAGGAATGATTGCAAAATTGCGTTGCAAAAAAAAAATACTCTGGGATAATCTTACTATTTTTGTCGAACTCAAAGCACAACACACAAATAATTATGTGGATAATGATTAAATGGCATGGCTCAAAAGTACCATTATTTCACAAGAACTTCAGTGCTCGCTTTTAATCATAATTCACTCTGAAATGATTTCTCTCATATCGTTATGTTTATAAGAGATAATTTCCGGAGAGAAATAATTGGCAACCGAAATATCTTTTAAACTTTCACCGCAAGAATATATCTGCACAAACTACACAACTTAAATCACCTCACAATCTGTATTTCCAAGAACTTGCTTTTCTCTTGCTTTTGGGATTCTGTTGGGTTACTGGAAAACGTGTCCTCCAAATCAAATTTCTCAAAGCAAAGCTCCCACAATTTGTAGACATTTTCCTTCTCTGAACAAGATATTCAACGTCGCATCATTATTGGCCTCCCTATTCTGGCACAATATCTATCTGCCTATCTATTGAATAAAACGTAATGTGCGCCCATATACTGTCTTCGGGTAACATTGATAGTGTGCAGGCAACGAGCTCCTCGTTTGTAGACTTGCCTATTGTCCAGCCAGGGACCATTTTCTCTCACCCCTGGCGCTCCTCACATGAGATGCAGCAGAATGGAGGAGGTACCTAAGGCCTGGCATGAATACTAAGTGTCATTGCAATCCTGCGTTATTCTTTAAAACTCGGTGTTGAAGGTATTCCGAATTCCATCATATTCTTACGCTCTGCTGCATCCTGTTCCCAAGATGAAAAAATAAAGAAAGAAAGAAAAAAAGAATTACCCATAAAGGTCATGGATTAAATACAAATGTATCGATCCCGGAACAGGGAGAAAAGAGCCACGTTGCTGTTTAATGGACATCGTTGGGGGAGAAAGTGGCGCAGCGGCCCTCAAGTACTACGACCCCGCATTTCCATATCATATCTAAGCAAATGTTGAACATAACCGCATCGAGTGTGTCTCGTAAAATCAGGATATCCATTGTCCCAGCGTCTTGTCTCCCAACCTTGGAAATGACTAAACCAAACCAAGGTCTGAAGAACCTTGTACTAAACTACTTTGGCGCCATACAATCGAGTCTTTAACAGGTTCCCCCCAACGCCCACCCTCATCTCCCTAATGTAATTCAGCACTTATTTTGGGTCTCTTCTTTCCGTTTGCTTATCGGTTCCTCTCTTTACTATTCGGTTGACTAAATTTATTTGAGTCCGTTTTATATGATGTATGAATTTTTTCCCTCACGGTATCGGCCTCCAACGGAAGTGTTTTTAAAAAATGGAGAGGATCACGAGAGCAGCTAAAACAGAACACTTCCAAGTAGCGCACTTGATTCATTCATGTGAAAAAACATTTCTCCTCTTCCGAGGGTCTCGTCTCTCTCAGTACAGCCTGTGCGTCTTTCAGATCGGCTAATTTTATTTTCATTCATTCGCTGTGATTTCCTCTGTCTTTGCTCTTGGTAGGGCGAAAGATGCAAGTGTTGATAAACAGTCATATGCAATGGACCACCAGTGTATGAAGTTTAAACTAGTTTAAAGTTTGTGAAACACCGAAGACTATATGATTATCAGTTATGAACTGGAAAGAGAAAAGTAAGAACTAATACATGCATGAGCACACATGTGCTTACAATGAATATTTTTTAGATTCCATAAAAAGACAAAATCTTTTTAACTCGTAAGCGCCTCACTTCTCTGTGAAGTTGACGGTATTAAGCCCATCATACTTTGAGGGTTCACTCCGCAATTCCGATACTGAAAAGAGAGAGAGAGAGAGAGAGAGAGAGAGAGAGAGAGAGAGAGAGAGAGAGAGGATAGCTGCATGTGCTTCCTCGGGTGCTAGTAACATTGAAGAGTTTTACCTTCAGCAAATATAAGCAAAGCGATCTATTTATGGTCATGATAGGTGATCGTTTATTGTGCATATTGGGAATTACTTTAAAAAAATTGCTAGTTAGTTTCCATCAACTACTATTCTGTTGAGCGCGTGTTCCTTGTTGAGTTGTAGGACACGCAAAACATACATACATAAATAAACACACACACACACACACATATATATAGAACCAAGTGTCATTGATAAAATAGAAACCAAATAATCAGTCATACGTTATTGAAGTTCTATTTGTTGTTTGCAAATATTATTGTGTTCGGATTCGGCGTTCTTTCTCGGGATTAGCGAGAGTTTAAGATGATTTATTTGATAATTCTATCGGAACCTAGAGCCTAGAAACGTCCTACTACTAAAGAGCTTCATCATCCGCGGAGGAGAGGAGGCAACAAGTCAAACAACTGAGGAGGCAAATACACCAACTATGTCGTCATTCACTTCAGTTATTATTATTATTCACATCATCATCATCACCGTATGGCATGAGTGAGATTCCCTCCCAGACATCAGCAGCAGAAGTAACACGTTCCAGTCTTCAGATGCTGCCGTCTCCAGAGAAACAGATGCCCGAGTGACAGAGGTTGTGTTGAGCACACATTGTTTTCTACTTCATGTTTTATTGGAATTGCTTTTACTTGTCCCTTTTTCGCACATCTGTGAACACCAGCAAACTGGAATCCAATATTTTCATTTGCAACTG
Organism: Macrobrachium nipponense; assembly: GCF_015104395.2. Lineage (NCBI taxonomy): Eukaryota > Metazoa > Arthropoda > Malacostraca > Decapoda > Palaemonidae > Macrobrachium > Macrobrachium nipponense. The sequence goes on from NC_087213.1 coordinate 43,867,954, forward strand.
AAATTCCCAATGAATTGACACACATTCGTAGCAGATAATATGTCGTCTCTTGAAATATTATATAATGAAGTGACATCACAGAATGAATCTCTATCAATATGCCCGCTGAATTCTCACGTTTAAGAAAGAAAACAAATTGTCATAGTGGATGACATAGAAAGATGATAAATTGCAACAGATGAAATAAGCTGGAGTTACTTGATATCACAAAATATATATTCGTAATTATGACAGACTTTCGTAGAAACTTCTGTATATACACGAAAAATTTTCAGTTTGATAACTTCGTTCTTATCAAGTATTTAGCTGGTCACACTACGCTTAATGACCACAGCAAACAGTTTTATAGGGCTGGAACCAATAAGTTACTTTAGACCTGCATCGTTCTCCAGTCACTATTTTGCATTTTCATGCCAAGAGTCATATCAAGAAAACCCCCCAAAAAATATCTGTGTGCTATCGTTGTAGAACTGTGAGCCTGATATTAATTGCTTTTTCTGAAGTATACATGAATTGCAGGTATTTCAGATCTGTCTTAGACAAAAGTTTCAGGTTTCCAGAGTCAGAAATTAAAACAGAATTCATCAGTTTCGGGCTCGGAGATTACCTCTGGCAAAACGTCTCCACTTTTTTTGAATGGTCAGTGGGACCATTGACGTCAAAGCACTAACACATATAGGATTGTCCCATTTTATTATGATAGTTATGATTTGGGACCACAAACACAACATGTTATATTTCCTGAAATTCAGCATAGAATTAAACATATCACGTGTGAAAAATGTTAGGGACACAATGGACCCAATTGGAGCAGTCGGAGTAGAAGGTCTACGACAGATCGAAATTGGAGGCAAAGGACCGGTTGCTAGATTTGATAGTATCTTAAAGTTGAGTGTATCAACTGATTCCTAGAATTCAGACCCTGAGACAGAATTCTGCTCTTAAACAAAAAACTTTAAAAATTTAATTATTAAAATGTACAAAACTGAATTTGGGCTTCCATATGAAAAATCCGCGAAATTCTAAAAATGAAAGCAGAGAATGAAAACAAAATAAAACGGACGAATGATACAGAAATCATTATAAAGCAGGATTATAAATTAATAATTTATGCTTGAAATGATTTCAAGTTTGCGTGATAACGTGTCACTTTTACCCTTGAATTATTACCATTATTAAATCTTATAAAATAGACATCCATGAGAAATGTTTCTGTTTAATGAGGTTTCAGGAATATTTATGAGGCGCTCCATAAAAACGACGCCTCAAAAAGCAGCGCCAACAAACAGGGATCTCATCGTACGGGTAGTTACTGTCGGGAAACTTATTAGAGCTTTCCGCAACGATTTTCTCATAAAATCGAAGGAAGCCTTCCAAGTTTCGTGTTGGGATTTTTGTCACTTGGCCGTCCTCGCTCTAATCAAGGTCTCTCAAGAAGAGGTTGCATTTTATCACACAGAATAACATAAGTGTGGTTACGACTTGGTTGTTACTTGTAATTGATTTTTCAGTCTTGTGAAGAGAAGGACATTGTTGAAGTTCAAAACCAAATCTTGCGTTCAGTTTGTGTTCGATGATAGATATAAGTGGACAGAGATCTTTTGATTTAGAGTTTATATAAGAAATCGAAATCTAGCACTGCTGCAATTCATCAGTAAGAACTACATTATTATCCTGAGCGTTGCCCTCGACGAACGTGGGATCACCGGCCATTTCAATCAGCATTGACGTTTATACCTCAGAAACGCTTTATGTGTAGTATGCGATCGATTCGCTCTAAGTTTCCACAAATGACTTTTTTTTCAAAGATACCATGATTAAACTGGACATTCATTATTATCAAGAGCGGGCCAAATAATTCCTGAATATTTCGAACGCACATAAACTTTATATATCTTTCATTAAGTGGACTTTTTAGTTATGAATTTCGGAGAAATGGTTCACCATTAAGTTAATCGATCAACAATAAACGGTGGCCATGAAATAAATCACCACTAAGAGAGACTCTTTGGCACCGTTTGTTCTTATTATTCTTTGAAATCTGAGGACAGAGAAAAAACCCTATTTACTTGAGCTAGAAAATAAGCTAAAAGGTAGAATCATCGGTGAAAGTGTAATGTAATTTTATTCTTGCTAAAAATGTTTCTAGTAGCAGTAACGAAAGCGGTAATAAAATACGCACACAAAAATTACGTAGATAAAACCAGTATTCAACATTTTGGAACCTCATAGTTATTGCCTAAGTTACCTCCAATATTCATGAAATAACTTTCTAAAATCAAGTCTCCTAAAAACCCCCAGAGTTGTCCGAAATAATATGACGATCAACAGCCATATTAGTTATGAAAAATTTAAGACTTGTTTTTCCATTTTTGGAGAAAGGGAATCTGCACCCCAATTCTGTGCATAATTATTATTATTATTACATGAAATGGAAAATATTCTGCCATAACCTGGATTATTTTTCATCCTAAGTAAGCATTTTTTGTCATCTTTTAGATCAACGAGAAGAGTGACATGGATATGAGAAAGAGAAAAAATAAACGGAAAAATAATTCGGACATTTAAAGATTTAAATGACTCCAAAAGGTGAAGGACAAGCAGCAATGACTGAACAATAGCACGTAAGAAGGCTCAATATCCTTTTGAAGACCTTCCCTTCTTTTGCGTTAACTAATTATGTGGTGGAGACCGACATACCCTTCAAACAGACGACGAACGAACGGGCCTGGAAAAACACCGATGAATGCAGAAGCGTTTGTGAGGGGGCCGAACTTACAGAATTTTCGCCGAAGAAGTGAGCTATATAATAATAATAATAAAAAAATTGCCCTAGTCTATAATAATAATAATAATAACTGACATAGTCCATTACAAGAACGATTGTAATACGACGGTACTTCTGTTTTTTCAAGGAAACCATCCGCTGGTAGAGGGAGAGGCATTTTTGGGAAAGAGTCACTATCGACAGTCACAAGGAAAGGACAATTTAACAGTAAGGACTGCGAATACGAATAAGGAAGAATATTAGTGAGACACTGATGTAGAAGGAGGATGTCACTGGTTGCCGTAACAAGAGCTTATAGAGATGATTCGTTATCGGGTTTTAGACCGCACGTTAATTTCTGGATTAAATAACAATGTTCATCCAAGACGTGAGGGAACATCAGTATCTTGATGCCTTCATTATGTTTCTGGTTGATGTCACGCGCAGTGGCTGATGAAATAAGGCATCGCAAAATCTCAGCCAGGAAAGTTGCAAGACTTGAACTGCTGCCGACTGTCTTATAATTTGCACTTGTTCATTCAGTGGCAACTTCGACTTTGGATAAAGGTTAGCTTCTCGTCTCAGTGATAGTTTGCAGCTGTTTAGTTTTAGCTTTCAGTAAGTTTCCCTTCAAGTAAATGCTACTCCTTGGATCTTCTGTAGCTTTTGTTAGGTCGACGTCTGTCAGATATATTTCGTGAAAAAAAAACAAAAACTTATTGCTGTCATCCTTTATTTTCAGAACGAGCTTCCCGATGTCGTGGCGTTTAATTAATGGACCTTGATGATTTCATATGATAGTTAGCCATATATCTTCCGTAGGATTGCCCTAGGATGGTGATCATAATGTCAGAGCCATATGGAGGTGAAATTTGTGGCTGATAAGTAATTGTATACGACGTGAATTTAAAGTTTATTCATTGCCAATTCCGTTCAACTGCACTGTTCAACATGTATATAAATACAAATCTATCGCCATATTGTGCATTACAATGTTAATATAAACATAGCAATCCCTGGAATATCCTATTTATGTGTTCGGTGGTTAGATTTTTTTTTAGGAAAACCTTTTTTTATGATGAAGATTTTTTCTTGGGGACAGGGTTATTGTGTACAAAACAAAATTAATTTTACAAGATGTGTTAAACCAAATATCAATAAGATAACCTGTCCTACAGGCCTAACAATGTCGCTCACGATTTGCAATGGCAACTTGTAATATTATGCATGCAGCCAAACCTCACATGTTTATTTTATCCAGTTAAAGTTACGGTTTACTGACAAGGTTTTGCTGAAAGATAATGGATGTTTCTATAAGTTCTAGAGACCCTCCTCGCTGTCCGCCCAAATAGTATTTAATCGCGACAGACGACGACCTGCTTGATATACAGCAACCTTATCCTACTAAAAAGCAAACTGGTCATCACTTGAGCTTCATAGATTGAAAAATTCTTCCATTTCATCGCTTTTTTTTCTCATACCACATCTGTATGTATGTATATATGTATATAAATACTCGCAAATATAGTATATACGTATGTACATATACACATACATACATACATGTCTATATATGTATACATATATGTGTATGTATTTATATACATATATAAATGCACACACTTTATACATATATTATATATACATACTGTACATATAATGCATAATTATCCCTTCGAAGGGGTGATTCCGAAAGGAAGTTGGTAACATCTGTTACGTAGCCATCAGGCATGGATGCATCTTTTCTTAAAGCCGCTCAGAACACTGAGCCAATGTTGATAAGCAAGAGTTTATCATGGAAAAGATCAGCTGTGTGCCCTAACGTACCTCACATTGGCAGTCTAGTTGACTTGTAGGTAGTACATCTGTACTGCATCATCACCATCCTTACCGTCAGCATCAGAAACATTTCCAAAGCCAGATCCCAGAATGGGATCGTCAGCACCTTCGTCAATAATCTTCGATAAAAGAGTGCCGGGTTTAATGAAGACCCCTGCACATCATTCTCAGTTGTAAACGAGTAAAGAATGCCCCGAGGTTTCTTCGGCGCAATCGAGTTTTCTGCACAGCGTATACTGCTGTATAAACTCTCATCCACGGCCAATGTATGTACGTTATGTATGAAACCTGGACCTATTTTTCTTGAGGAGTGGCTCCAGAAAAAAGGAAGAATTTGGTTTCTGCCACTTTCGAGCTTACCATATTAAATAGTGACTGCACATACTTCCAGGGGGGAAGGTTCCCACGATGCTTACAGTGAAATTTCTACAGCAGAGCGTAAACACCCTACACCGCGTCATTCACTCTGTCTTGCTTACCGTTCTTTATATATAACTAAACCATCTCAAAACACTTATCAATCGTCCACCAACCCTAACCATTTTACTATATATATATATATATATACGTATATATATATATATATATATATATATATATATATATATATATATATATATATATATCCACATTTTACACCCTTTCAGTTCGCCTCACATCACATTTAGTACTATAAACACAATAGTTTATCTCAGCACTTTCAGCTCTTTTCCAATCATTCACTTTCAGCATCCATAATTCATTTCAGCAGAAGAGAATCGCCTCAATCATTACCTCATACATTCTAAACTTGGGTTCCATAGACAGCCAAGTCTCTGCTCTATCTATGCTTACATCATAATACCTTTCTGGCTCGCATTTTCTGCAACCCTGCTCTTCTCTCTTCCTACCATCTTCTGCTATATTTACTCTCAAATTCATATATCTGTCAAACAATTCACTCCTCCCATCATCAATATTCCTGAGCCCTATTTACATTCATAACCTTAATCTTGCTACAATTATTCTCTCAACTTTAACCTCTTGCGAAAGCACTAACTAGTTTCTGCATTTTTTTCTATTCTTAATTATTACTGCATCATTTGCATACTTCAATCATTTTACATCCCAGTAATGATTCATTTGCTCATCCTACAACTTTTCTATATCAAACATAATTACTCTGGTTTCTTGCATTACTCGTCCATATATTAAGCATGCATTAAGATAACACGCCCTCGTCATAAGATTACATTTAAACAAAAGTAGACACACTCCAAACACTGTATTCTATGATATTTGTTTCTAACAAAAACGCTCTCGATCACTCTCAACAACCTACATTTTGTACATTACATCCTCAAAAGCTTCCACATTGCAACTATTAGTTCTGTCTTAAGTTTTCTTTAGGCCCATACATACCATGTACAACTTTTTCCCATTGCTTCCAAACTTATCAAATTAGTGTCATAACAACATTTGATTCACACAGTCTCCTATGTCTAAGCGCACATTGTTTTTCCCTTATCAGTCTTCCTGTCAATTGTCTTTCTTCTGTCTGAACCCTACCATACACCTTTCTGGCCTATACCTACTATTATTTATAGTAACTTTATTTTTCTATAATTCTTACAGCCTCATCTGCCTCGTTTACCCTTGTACCAAAGGTATTCCACTGGAGCATTTTCCCTATCCACACATATTCTATTCACACTATCAACTATCATCATCATACTTCAGTAACCTGTATATAATAACATTAATTTTCTTTTCGAGGTCTTTCTAGTATTGAACCTCTTAATTGTCCTGTTTACCTGACTAGTAGCCAATTTCACAACAGTTCTCAAACTCACATAATAATTTCCTTTACTTTTAAATCATTCAATCCTCAAAGTAGGTACTTACTTCACCGACTGAGGACTGCATTCACTTTAGACCAGGGGTGGGCAAACTCTTCAGTGCAAGGGCCACATTAAAAAAATCACAATTTTGTAGGGCGCATAGTATGAGGCAGTGGGCAAACTTTTCAGTGCAAGGGCCACATTAAAAAATTCACAATTTTGTAGGGCCGCATAGTATATGATGCAAAACAATTTTCTGAGTCTCGGAAACAGCAGGCTTCCGGAAGTAGAGGATTACATTTCTGCAGACATAGCAGTCACTCATCCACTTCATGGAGATGGCACCTTTCGTGATGCAGGAAACATTTCCTTGGAAGATTTCATCCTCCCAGATGAAATGTTTTGCCAGGTATTGGAGATTCTACGTTTCCATGGATGAAGAACATCCAGCCATGGAATATATCACCATTCGAAGTGAACAATGCGCACCGCCATCTATTAACAAAAATACAGACTAAATTTTCCTTGTTGGGGAGAGGAAATATAGAAAATGGGAATTCTTCAAAGACGGAATTAAATCGGGGAGATACATAGTAGTAAATCACGAGAATATTCGGGTTAATCAATAAAGGGGCAAAGGAACAAGTTCTTCTTCGACGAGTTCTTTTCTTGCAAAAAATTCTTGCTAACAGAAAAGGAGCGCAGAGCAAAATTTGGATTTACGTTTTTACGGTTGGCAAAGGGGATTGCTCCAAACACAACTTTAACTTGTGACCTTATTTGTTCCTATCTCTGAATATGCGTCACATGAATGTTTGTAAGTATTTATCACTGAATGCCTTACAATGACGTACTTTGCTATTTCACCATTCACAAGTCACTCGAGACTGTACAAAAATAATTTCCCTTTCTTAGAAAACGATGAAGTAGGACATTGCATGCTAACAGGTGACACATATTCACAGTAATTTACTAACACTCCCATATTATATTATACTGCAACTGCCTGATGCCAACAGGATATCGAGTCTGTCAAATAGTTCTCAGAAAATGAGTCAGAAAACACACGCAGTATATATGTCAGATGTAGGAAGGTGTGCAGGAGTTATGACTGAATACTTTTGAACGTAGGATGACAGGTCACTCTTGCATGTACAGTATATGTAACTGTAATAGCCACATTGCCCTCTTAAGTTCTCGAATTCTTCGTGCTTTTTTGGATACGCTTGTCGCTACAAAGTCTTAAGATCCAAGTGCAAGAAACATGAAGAAATTATGATGTCCGGTGGCGGGAAACGAACCCGCGATACCATATTCACAACGAGGTCACTTGGTCAGGTTGGCACGTGACCTCGTCGTGAGACCACGTGACCTCGTCGTGTTGTGGTAACGCGGGTTTGTTTCCCGCTACCGGACATCATAACTTCTTCATATTTTTTGAACTTGGATCTTAAGGCTTTGTAGTGACAAGCGTATCCAAAAGAGCGCGAAGAATTCGAAAAGTTAAAAGGGCATTGTGGCTATTACAATTGCATATATACCTGGTAAAAATGACTAGTAGATTCTACATGTGCAGTCTATTTTATATATATATATACATATATATATATATATATATATATATATATATATATATATATATACGTTATATATATATGCTAGTAAGAGCTCAGCTTCATCACAGTATGCGAGAATAACTTGGGGTATGGGTCCACGAAAGTTTTTAAATTTTACCAAGTATTTATGACATACAGTAGCATTCTCAAAATTCACTGTACGCGCTCACTGGTTTTGTGTAGCAGCCCATACATGATTAATTAGCTAACGTTCGTATTATGATGTGCATTGCTAAACCCTGATACTTCAGTATTATCTATGAAATGAGGCAGAATTGCTCTAAAAATTGAGTCTGGCGTTGAGAATTTTAATGCAGGATTCTGTCATTTCGTTAAATATGTGTTACCAGCTTTCGAACGAGTAGAGCAATGAAACAGTGAACTGACATTCTTGGAAAAGTATCACATCAGTACAAAGACGCGTAGTAGGCGAGTTGAGAGTGGTTGTCGATATGAGAGGATGAATTCAGTAGCTCCCTCTGCAGGATAAGAGAACAGAATTTGTTTAAGTAGGCATAGTAGGTGAACTGGAACGTGTTCCATCCATATATATATATGAGTGGTGGATGTATCTACGGAGTGTCAATTTAAGGAGCGTATGTGACTGTCAACAGCAAACGCTCAGGTATATCTGTGAGTGACGGAATCAGATATCGTCTTGATTGAATGATGTAGCGATTTTCGTTAAGGCGACAATGATTTAACGAGGATGGTTATTGCTCAAATATTTATAGGTGCCATATGTATTTCAAAGTTTCCCTGCACCGTGTATTTTTAGTCGTTACGTATAGGCGATATTATTATATTTTTTCATTTAAATTCTGGGGCGTTAAGCTTTGTTCAGGAATGACGCTTTCAGCCGTGGGCTGTCGATTTACTTCGGGAAATTATAGTTTCTGTTATTGTATTGCAGTATCGACTATTTTCTTTTATTTTGAGTCATCATTTTGTTTTTATTTTGCTTTAATCTTTACTTTAGTCATTCACGTAACTGACGTATTTTCTCTCTATTCAGTAACGTTCATATTCAGTTGAAGTTTTAAGATTATTTATATTTTGAAGAAACTTCATGGTACTGCCACCTAGCGAAATAATGAAAACATAATTCACAAGAGTTGATAAAGTACAGAAATAGGAAATTACTCAAAGAGATGAAGGTAATATATATATATATATATATATATATATATTATATATATATATATATATATATATATATATATATTATAATTCATCGAACTACAAATGTCCTTTAATATCCAATTCGTTCTACCTCGGAATAAATATATTTTCGTATAGGTTAACCGAAGGGAAATTTTTTTTAGTTGATGATAATAATTTCGTCACTGGAGTCCTGATTGCTCCTCAGCTCTCTGGGCGCTGGTTCGAATTCACGAGAGGACGAAATTATTATCAACTAAGAAAAATTTCCCTTTGGTTAACCTATACGAAAATATATTTATTCCGAGGTAGAACGAATTGGATATTAAAGGAAATTTATAGCTCGATGAATTTATGTGAATCACGGCGATGTGATAAAAATTCACACACACACACACATATATATATATATATATATATATATATATATATATACATATATATATATATATATATATATATATATATATATATATACATATATATATATATATATATATATATATATATATATATATATATATATATATATATATATATATATATATATATATATATAATATATATATATATATATACACACACAAAATATAAAGGTAAATTATGAGCATTTTCAGAGATAATGTGTTGGTGATTTGTAAAGAAAAAACTAGTCTGACGAAGGAAGTTCATATTAATGAGGTCTAAGAAGTCTTGCTGCTAAGCATAACAAGCTTGAAGTTGTTACCTGAATCAGTGACCCTGAAACGTCAATCTTAGTGGAGCAGGGTGGTGGAAAAAAGTAGAAGCAACAACTGTGGCCTGATACCTCTTATTATCGCCGGAAATCCAAATCAACCTTCGGCCACTCAATACATGACTATTACATAGACGGCCGACACTTTTCCAAAATGGCAAATGTGCTCTATTTTGAATATTTCCATTGCACAAGCCTGAAAAAATGACATACTGTCCATATAATGACTACGAATTCATATTTTGACATTACTACTGCCATTGAGATATCAACTGAACCCACGGGAAACACATTCCATGTTTGCAATGCAGACTTCTGCCCCTTTCCACGAAAGGTTAGACACTGTCACACCCACGAGATGCATCAAAAGAAGAAAGGGATCAGGCTTTTGGTTCATGGCTGCTGCAATTTCGTGAAAAGGTATCCGCCTCATGCCTCTTTCTCCAAACTTAATCCAATTTGTTTTAATGATTGACGCTGCTATGATGACAATGTCAATGTCTGAACTGCCTATGATTGCACTTTAGATTCTGGTATCCTCTCCTTCTTCGTTGGTGCAGCCTTTTAGGTCAACAGTGACCTATTCAGCTTTGCTACGAAGTGCAGCATCCCCTTTTGTAACAGTAATGCGTGTTGCATCACCTGCTTGAGATGGAATGATTATGTCTACCAAATTTGCATACAGTTAACTTTTATTCTAATCATGTCAAAGGAAGCTGGCCCAGTTGCCGGGAGTTTTTGCGGTGCTGAACACTGTGATGAACTCCTGAGCCTCTTTTGACTTCGTTTGCGTTTTCCGACTGCCTGCCCTAAATACATCTAATAAAATGATAGCCCGTTTGTATCTCTGTATGTGCTTCTGTACCTTGGACAGGATGTCATCTTTTGCATAAGACTCAAATGTAGAACCCTTTGTCGGTCTCAGAGCATTTACGAGTGCTGAACCATCTATCGCTATAACATCAGCGGCAGGTTCTTTGCCATGGAGGTCTGATGTCTACTGTTCTAGTAGAGGCAACAGATGTGACTTGGTCCCTGAAGCTTCTGCCTATTCTGTTCCAGTGATGGTGAGGAATTTTGATTTTGATGTTAAAAGAATATTCTTAATTCATATCATCTGTTTTCTGTTGGATCTGCTGTCACATCACCGCTGACGTATTTGAGATTCCCAGGAATTACTTCACTGCAAGTTTTCCTTCCACGAATGTCTACATTGACCTTGGGTTCAGTTTTAGGGGACTCCTCGTATACTGTCTCCAAAGGTAATGAGCACCATCTCAAGTGGGAATGAAAACCGCTTATACTACCAACAAATGTAATGCTCAGTTCTCTTTACATTCACTATGAATAAGGTTCCCCATTTCCCATGACATAAAACATATGGTGCAATAAAGTTCCTACAGTTATCAATCCATACCATTCACTCCCTAGAAGTAATGATTTTTAAGGAATTTTGTTTTTCAGTAAAGTCGAATTTTCACTTACACCTGAGTTTCGGGACCTCTGTCTTCCTCTTGAATCAGGTGTTTTGCTTAGTGGTTATTAACGCAATAAAGAGCGCAATTAAAAGAAAATTCTAATTTAATTTTCTTGCTCTGTTTTACGCTTACGAAGTCGATAATTGTCCTGATATTGATCAAGCAGTGAAACGCCTGCTAAGGACGCAATTAATTTCTTGTGTATTGCTGTGTTTTCAAAAGTTCGCGCTTTTTTTTTAAATTGCATTTTCTACTTCTTTATGAGAGCAGTTACTTAGGACACATTTTCTGCACACACAGACCCCATCAGCCACTGGAAGTGATAATACATGACAATACCAAGCTTTTGTAACTTTCTAGGATATAGTAAGCGCATTAAGTGTTGTCCCTTTATATCTCCACGGTAGCAGTCAGTTACTGACTATTATTATTATATTATTATTATTATTATTATTATTATTATTATTATTATTATTATTATTATTATTATTATTATTATTATTATTATTAATTCAGAATAAAATTTACAATACATTGCCCAAATATATTGAAAGGTTTACAGAGAGCGTTTAGGCTTGTTCAGCTGTCATTATAAAGAAAGATGAAGAGGAGAACTTTAGATATTCTAAATAATTTGGACAGGAAACTTACTGTGACCTTTATCTTGAAATCAATTAAAAATTATATTAGAATAAAGAAGTAATATTGCTATCGTTAGAACTGTTATTACCGTTTGTACTGGTAACGGAAGAAGGCTTTATTCAAAGTAGGTGGAAGATGTTTTCCTTAAAGGGAAAAATATTGACATCCTGAGAGAATAAGGGCGCTTATTCACATAAACAAACGAATGCCTTTATAAACACACAAACGCACGAAAAACATTGAGTACGTGTGTTCTCGAGAGAGAGAGAGAGAGAGACAAACTAAGGAAAAAGGGAAGCAAACACAAGATTCAACCCTTTATCGAGCATTCGACAATATGCTTGTCTTAAAGGTGTCTACATCATCAAAGTCGACGCAAAGAGTAATCGCTTTATTCCAACCCATATTTATCCCCCTCTCTTCCTGCCATGATATAATTATATGTATATATATATATATGTATTATAATATGCATTACTTAACATGTACTAGATTGTTAAAACTCCTTACTTACATACGAGCGAAAATAAGACGCTCATGTTAGTACGGTTAAACGTTAGTATGCGTCTACCTCTTTCCATCTTACACTCGAACCAAAATACATAGAAAGATAACTCTATAAATAACAAGTCACCAGAAGTTAAATATGAGAGCACATTCATAATTATACATTTGGTTAAAAGGATTAGAGAGAGAGAGAGAGAGAGAGAGAGAGAGAGAGAGAGAGAGAGAGAGAGAGCTAAGGAGACTTTATGAAAATTCTGAGAATTTCACTTCATCGATCCCACGACGAATTTACACCATCAACATCTACTACCCTCTCCTCTTCCCGGCTCCCAGACCCTCACCTCCCGCTCCCGGGCCCCTACCCTCCTCTCCCCCTCCCCTTTCCTCTCCTCCTCTCCAAGCCTGGATATTTCCCCTTCCTCCGATCCCAAAGGTGACACCTAACCTGTTGTTGAAGGAATGAGAGGCGATGACGTAAATGGGTCGTATAACTGATTCACGCGTTTTTCGTCACTTTTCCCGATGGAAGACTTCAAAATATCTGCCGGTGCAACGCTCTGGTAAGACTCCGATCTATTTTCCAGATACTGATCTCGCTATATTATGCTTTATTTTAAGTAATCCCTTAATATACGTTGTAGGAATAATTACACATGACATTTACTAAGCATATATATATGTATATACACACACACAACACACACACACACACACACACACACACATATATATATACACTACACACACACACACACACACCAGTACAGTAATATATAGATGAATGTACGTAATCATAATGTTAATCACTCCAGTCTGGAACACTGAATTCATACCGTGGAGGACTTTATTTTCTGTAGGTTCTTTGGTATCGCTGAATTATTTATCAGAACTCGTCTTTTAATTTCTCCGTATTATTTCTGCGGCATCACCTCTCGCCATTTCTGTTGGGAAACCACTTTAATATTATCTCCTTCTCATTTGCAAAATTTTCTGTGATACAAGGAAAACTGAACGAGGGGAGTCACAGGGATTTTTCTGTTCATTTCAGAATCTTGCTCTTCCTTCTCTGGCACAGATAAGAAATCGGTTGTAATCAAGCTAGCTCATAACAATGTGCACCGTTGAGTGAGTTGATCCAGATGTTCGTACTTCAGTTCTCCAAAAAAAAAAAAAAAAAAAAAGAAATTGAAAGAAAGAAATGTAGAGGGCCCATACAGCAAGAGAGACAAGAAGGAAAACGTGAATGTCATAAGGAGCTATCCAGAGGAAGTGAGGTAAGCGGAAAAAAAAACACAATATGAAATTAATATTCCAAAAAGGGAAGGATAATGTTAATACCTCGAAAGAAGGTAATTACTGACGATGTAAAAGTAAAATAAAGGCGTTTTTTAAATGAACGTTCAAAGTTCGATTATAAGCTAAATGTACTTTTCACCAGACAGATTTTGAAGGAGGATTTAAACGTACTTGTAATATCAAGAATGTGATTGATAGAGAAAGAGCAATTTGGGCCTAATGTTGAGCAGCAGATCATTATAAGGAAAAGGGAGAGGAAGTGTGCGCGAAAGTCCCTGGAAAAACTGCCTAAAAGGGAAGAGTGAAGTGAGCAAGTAAAAGCAGTCCCATCAGGAACACCTCTTCACGTTGTGGAAAGTGCAGAAGTTGTTCGGTTGAATAAAAAAAAAATCAGCATAAAACTATTAGATAAAAAAATATAAAAAGATTTCCAAATAAGAGACGAAAATGCATACACTAGAAGTTCTGATAGCATAAGCTTTCACCTGAGTGTGTCAAAAACCTGAGATTCAACAGTAAACAAAATATCCTTGAAAGTTCCATTGAGAAAATAAATGTCTCCGGTACATCTTCATACGTATGAACTACACGAGTAATCTGAAAGTTAGATTAGTAAAGTTTTGAATGCTCCTTCTTCTGCAGAAGCTAGTATAGTACTTAGATAGAATTCAACGATCAACATTTTGGAATCTGAATACCAGCAAAGTCCGCCAAGAAAAAGGCTCTACAGAGATTTTAATAAATTAGTCTAAAAAATGGAGGAGACCTCACTGGAAACAGGAGGTTCTCCGATGCTTAGAGATAAAGAATAATGTTTGAATAAGACCTTTTCTTAGTCTCTTTGGTTAATAAAAAAGATGTAAGGTTACAAAGAATTAGAACAGCTGAGTTAGAGATCAAATTGGACGCAGAGAAGGGAGATCTGAAAAAACGTTTGTTGACCTGAAGTACTCGTTGTAAAATGTCACTAGGGATGAGTCCGAAGATTAGTGTTAAACGTATTGAGCATCTTCTCAGTATAATCATCAGCGTATTACATTTCCTGGTAGGGGAAAAGTTTAACTTTTAAGATACAAAGGTAGTAATAGTTATTCTAAGCAGAATTGTTATTACATGTCTGTAGCAGCAGAGCAGAACAGGAGCCTTGGATGGTACGATGAACCAAAGGGGAAAAGTGGTCCCGAGAGAAATGTTTAAGGTCGAAAGACTCCGACACCGTGGTAAAACAAGAAAGCGTATATCTCAAATTCTATAAATTAAAGGTGGTTGAAATGCAAGGAGTTGGGGACGGAGGTAAAAGAAGAAATGAAACTAGTAAAAGCATATAGTAGCATGATCATGTCTCGGTGGTGGTTTCTAGTAAGAGGTTGCACGATTACAGGTAGACAAAAGTTAAAGCAATGCTGGATGTACAGCTGCGACTATCAGAGTTACGTGATGGAGTCACTGGCTTTACCATCGGAATTGGAAGAATAAAACCTCCCTTTAAGACTGGCAAAGAAAGTAACATGAAAGTAGTGATGTAGGGGGAAGAGCTATTTTTCTCTGAAAAAGTAAAACACGGTAATTTGTTAAAAAATAGAAAGAGCAGAAAATAAATCCTGGAGGAAGATTTTTGAGCCAAAGTTTATTAGAGAGGGAATATTCAAGGTTATGCGAGTCGATCTCCAAAAACTCTTCCTCTTTTATGCCAGTGTGCGTGCAAGAAGTCAGAGGAAACATTATTGTATTACTAGAAATACCGCAGAAGACTCAATAGTATCTTGAAATAGAATGCTATCATCAAACTTTCAACAACGAAGGGGGTTGACACAAAAGTGACAGTCCTGGCCAGAACAAATCTTGCTAATTAGAAAAGCGTCATACCAGTGGTTGAGTCCTCTTTGCGTGGGAGATGTTAGCACCCTTTCAAGCTGGGTATATTTTCAAATGCACAGGTTTCTATGTTCTCAGCATAATGCACGAAAAAGGGAGCTGCAACACGAGTACGGCATCGGTTATATTTCAAGTTACCTGAGGATTGGGAGAACGGAAGTCCTGTGAAAAAATATTGCGCTGTGGGTAGGTAAAGCATAGAAAAACGGCAATGACTAAAGGAGGGCACAAAATCAGACCGTACTTGCTATACCCGGTTGAGACCAGCATCTTTTAGCTGGCAATATTTCAGTGGGCATAGTGCCACGGCCAACCTAATACATTGCAAATGAAGAGGCATCAAAACGTATTCTTATAAGACTGGCCACACTAAGCAATGGTCCATGATACTTCTACAACACAAACAAGCTATAATAAAATATCCTCACCTACAATGAATACTGTAGTAAATATTAACTATTCAGGAAAAAATAAGGATCTGATTGCAATTATATAAAGAAATATGTTAACAGTATTTGTCATCCCTACCGTTGTCGCATTATTGACCACATAGAGGCAATCATATGATATTGCATCCAATGAAAATACTCAGTTTCAAAAGAAATCTGTTATTGAACAAACTGGGGTAGTGGACAGAGAAAAGTGAAGTGTAAGGGAGAAGCCCAAGAAACCAAGGAATAACTCATTTTTATGAATTTTGAGCAAGATAAAATTTGTGGAGAGAGAGAGAGAGAGAGAGAGAGAGAGAGAGAGAGAGAGAGAGAGAAGCTGCAGTGTCTCTAAGAAGAAGATACAACAAAGGAAAGGTAACCGCAAAGTCTTCGACTTCGTCTTATAAATGTGGAGAGAAACGAATGAGGCCAGTATACAATTATAGCAATTTTAATGAGTGGAAGAATTTGCGACATCGAAATAGAACCCTTAGATTTATCTTCAACACATTTGAGAATATGAGTTACATGAACTCTCCAAGAAAAATATGATTTTGAAATCACCCCTCCACAAAACAAAAACACACACACACACACACAAAACTGCAAATAATTACCAGATGGAGAAATGAGTGATAACTGTTTCCAGGAGGAAAAGAAATTCTCTAAATGATGGTTTCCTCTCTGGGTTTTACTCTCGAGAGCAGAATTATTGATTTACTTATTATGATTCATAATCTGAGCACGTTCATATGGAACACACGATAATGAGAAAGAAAAAAAGGCAGCCATCTACAGAAAAAGATCAAAATAATGAGAAACATAACCAATAAATAATTTTACAAAAATTCATTAATTTACAAATATTGATAACCACAGTGCTCTCTTTATCTCGCGTTTCCTTTACACATTTTGGACACGACTTTCAGTGGAAAGCCTCTCTTTTATAAAATGTCTAAAACATGTCAAACCCCAGACAATTTCTGGTACATTAGTATCTTTATGTCTCACTGTTTGGTGACTCATGTTCTAGGGGTCATTAGAGTCTACATTTTTGTTCTCTGCTGACTTTTCATCCTTTTGAGGGTCAATGTTTTGTTTACTTCAAGGTATATATATGTCAGTTGATGTTTTGAGTTCGCTGTTCTCTGACATGAGACAATGAGACAAAATCTTTCCCGCATTTGTTGCAAGTGTTAGTGTTCAAGTCAAATGTTCTTTACTAGGGCAGTACATTTTAGGCATAATTTTATTTTCATTGGCTTCAACGGCGCAAAACAGTATTGTAGTGATAGATAAGATTAAATTACACACACACACAGATATATATATATATATATATATGTATATAGTATATATATATACTTATTTATATATATATATATATATATATATATATATATCTGTGTGTGTGTGTGTATTTATATACACATAAATAAAGAAATATATGTGTTTATACATAATACAATTATAAATATGAACATATGAATATCTACATATTTATAGTATACATAAACATATACATAAATATATTATATGTATGAGTATAAATGAATAAAAATATATATATATATATATATATATATATATATATATATATATATGCAAACTTTTATATATCTAAACATACATGGAAATATATGACGAAGAACGGGATAGCCAGAAGAAGTGGTAAACTTTCTGTGCATCACATAGAGGCACAGCTGAGGTTTCAGTAATTCAATCATTTCCTTTCACAGGAGTTTGTTATCAATAAAAATGACTTCACATAAAATGATACAGTAAGAACACTATACCGATTGCTAGAGAGTGGTATGCAGATGATATACATAGAAATAATGCAAATGAAAAATAAAAATGACATAAAAGGAATGATTAAATAAGAGGAAGACACAAAATAAGAAGAAATCAAGTAAAATTATTGAGCAAATAAATAAGAAAGACAGAAATATGCAATAAGGTCAAAGTAAGTATTCCGGAGAGCTTACCGTTCGTCTGTGGTTAACAGGTACATGGGTCATTAAGAGCCGAGACAGGAAATGAATGAGGGAGAAAAGTCGAATGGTTCTAAAACCGACTGTGACAGTTTGCAGAGTTGGGATTGAAGTTTACAGGGAAGAATTAAAAAGGACGGGAATGTCTGTTTGACGTTTGATGGCAACACGATTTGGTATGGAATCTGATGGCACTACTTTCTTTTTTGCTCAAAGGTAAACCTGTGCGATGGATGACACTTCTAGACGCGGACCATAATGAAGCACTTAGTGCATTCTAGGCAAGTCCGAAAGTAAAATTTTGGGCAATTGAACTTACAAACTAAACAGGTATGAATAGTTTCAGGAAGATGTTTGCAGTGAACCAGTCTTCGTATTATGTGAGGGGTCTTTAATTAAGGTAAACCTGAAACCAACATGAGAATTGGCGAATGGCAGAGGAGCACAAATATTTTTTGCGCACGGTGGAATTTTTTTTTTTTTTTTTTTTTAGGAATTTTGCCTCATTCCTCAATAAACTTATGGAATAAATTCAAATGACAATAATTATTCATGAAACTGAGTGCCTAAAAATCTGACTCCTTAGTGAAAAGGATTCCAGCTGGAGCACAGGAACAAGACCCTATAAATGACAGTTCTTCAATGAATTAACCTGAGACAAGAAGGGACAATAACTAAAGACATTAACCCAAAGCCAGTAATCGTTTTCTTTCAAAATATGTCTCTTACAAACTTGCCCTCTGAACGATAGGCTAAAGTACTTGACTGGTCATCAAGAAAGAAAAATGCTAAGCAATTTATGTGAGTAGATGATAGAGGATGAGTAGTGTTAGATAAAGTTAATGTAACAGTATCAGGGGTACTGGAAATTGGATATAAGGGGGGGAACTTTGAGGGTCTTATTTTGTAACAACAAGGTTTCTATAAAGAAGTGGGAGATAAAATAATCACAAAAAAGTGCTCTCTTCCAAAGAACAAAATTACAGGCTTTGGCAGCAGCAGGATACCTGATGCAACCACTCCCTCAGCTCAGAGGCTGAGGTGCAAGAATGGTAAAATAAAAAGTAAACTGGAGAGGAAAGTTATTAAAAGAAAAAGCAGCATAAGTTTAAGATAACCGATGTAGTGAACTACACACTATGGGATTAGACACAATCTTGGTTTCGGACACTGGGAAAACAATACCCCATCAGCAAAGAGATTAAAAGGCTCAAAATATTTAATAAAGGCTATATTTAGTCATATGACCACACACAGTTGAACAGCTACTCTGCAAATTTATTAAAAGAAAGGAGACATCAGAACGAGGGTCACAAGACAAAGGCTCATGCTAAAAAGTGAATAATTAAATATGGGAACAAAGTTATGTTGACCAAGTGAACAAAAGCAAATATGAATAATCATACTGAGAAAACAATATCCCATCAGAAAAGTGAGATTCAAAGGCTCAAAATATTTGATAAAGGCTATAATTAGTCATATGACCACACACAGTTGAACAGCTATTCTACAAATTCATTAAAAGAAAGGAGCCATCAGGACGAGAGTCACAAGACAAGAGAGGCTCACGCTAAAAAGTGAATAGCTTAATATGGGAACAGAGTTATGTTGACCAAGTGAACAAAAGCAAATATGAATAATCAGTAAGACTGAAAGATAGCTTTTCTGATAAATAAGAACAGAAAAGAGAAATTCCATCACCAGTTGCTGAACAAAAATATGTCTAATAAAAGAGCAGGAAAGGGTCAGAGGAAGAATACCTGCACAGTACAGATAATTCTTATAGAATATGGACTAAGGAGTGGGAACGCTAGAGGCTGAGTGATGTTCAACAGACAGAAGATTGGCATAACCTTTAAATATTCGTGAAGTGTTTTGTTCAATGTTCTGTTCAACCAGAGATTATATAATTGATTTCGAGTGGAAACAGTGATACTTCAAGGTAAGCTTCTAGCATAGATCATTAACAACCCATGACACTGGTAATAGGGCCCTGTGCAAGTTAATTTTTATAATATATCCAAAGCAACAAATGACAAACCGTGGGGAGAGAGGACTGTTCAGAGTATGCAAGGCAATGACGCAGAACCATGATTAGTAAGGGTTAGCATCAACTCTAGAAATGTTTTAAATTCTTCTTGTTGCACTGTCTCACTGGACAGTTTTCACCTTAGCTACCACATTCTATAAAATAAAGAATTAAGGCAACATTCGAAATGATGGTCGAAAACTGGGCTAGATATACAAAGGAAAAGGCCTGTACAGAGGCTGAAAAGTTCATGAGCGTTCCTGGGAGGAAAAGGCTAAGTAGTCATGGCTACTTAAAAGAACTACGAAGGGAAATAGTTTGCGGAATGGTAGAGAAGTCTGTGTGAAGAATTTAGGTGAAAACAAGAAAAGAATAGTATGGCTACTGAAAATTTTTCGAGAAAAAGAATGTTACTCAGAAAGGAAAAGGTGTGATGTGTCTTGTGAGGTTGCTGCAAATGAGGGCAATTCAAGAGTAGAGAGATATGATTAGATCTGCATATCTAAGAAAACTTTACAGCTACGGTTTTCAAAAACTTATCATTCCCTGCTGGGTCTTCCAGCAATTCTTTGAGGGAGATTGCCTGTAAATGTACAAGGGAACTGACTAAGTCATGAGGAAAAATTTGCATCTGGAAGAAAGACCTAGTAATTATGTAAAGTCACCACCGCTATGTTGGCTAATGAGGTTCCCATAGTTGTGATTTGAATGGTATATTTGAGCTAAACGATATCTAAAACTTGAAATTTTATGAGAAGCTCAGGACTTCAAAGGATCCTTCCTAGAGAAGCTGTATTTCCATTCTTGGATCAGTAAGAGATGTCAGATTCCTCTTAGCGGAAAATCTTTGCTTTGCCGAGTTGAGCCCACAGTACTCAGGAGCTTAGCATTTCAACAATCTCAGATCTAATGACTTTGGATCAACTAGATAAAAATAGTGTTCATATTTTTTTCAGCATAACCTTATGGCAGCAATCAGCAGAGAAGGTATATTGTATTTTAAGATTACATGACTCACATCTCCTGGAGACAAATCTCTTGATCATGATTAATAGTTCGAGAACTTAAATAGCTGGTTACCCTAACCCTTCACAGTTGTCTATTTGGTACTGTTTAGTAACAACCTTGTTATATATCATAAATTTATTTTGAAAAGTTCGTGGGCTTGTTGGCCTTTGGAACTGTATAGTTTAAAACTATATATGACCTAGAATACAATGGCAGTATTTGGGAATTATATATATGCATTTTGGAGCAATCATTTATTGAGTGAAATATGTGCCAAATTTCCCGAGCTCCTGTGTTCCTGCATGTGGGAGCCTTCCACAAAGCTTCCCATGGCAACAACAAAGGGAGCTACATCTATTACATCACCAAATTCTTTGTGTGTGTGGCTTTTGTTACATTTCAACCAATTAAGTAACTGATTATCAATTGTATGTGGTTTGGCGTCTGTTACTGAACATCAGTTCTGCGGCGGCCTGGACTATTAAGAGCGATTATCACTTTTCAAGACAGATGAGTTTTGTGAGGGTTGTGAAATACCAAGCCTTCAAAATTGACCTTATGATTAATGGAAATAACACATCATAATTAGATATTTGACTGAGATATAGGTTTTTAATATCTTTTGTGTAAACTTTAATTGTAAGAAGTATAGTAATAACTATTAGGTCTGAAAGAAATGCTGCAGTTTTGGTTGTTCAGTGTCTGCTCTTATACGGATATCTTCAATAAAAAAGGAGTTAAACTTTGAAAACTGACTCACAGTTAAAAAGATAGGCATATCACCCATGTGTGAGCTTGGAATCTTTTGAATATCCAGCAAATGTATCCAATTAACTTCGAACAATTAAGGCTATTTCTCACTTATCAAAACTGGTTAAACGGGACAATATGATCAGGTACACATAAATATCTATATAAATCTATAAATACAGAATCATAAACATATTCAAGCATATATGTGAATGCTGAGCATGTGGGCTAGCATGTAAATGGGCGATACAGGCCATTTAGATTATTTGTATACCTCACATGCTGATCATTTATGTACTGTTTGGTATCTAGGAAACTAAGTGAGGCAGTGCAGTGACCTACCCCTGTCTGTGTTGCTCATAAGTAACCTATAATCTGGATAAGCATGTTAATATGAATTAATATTATGGATTAGTATGAATTTGCATTTACTAGATCTCTGCAGTAACTGCTAACTTATACATGATGTTCCCATGTTGAAGAAAAAATTTCTTTAACCTTTAAAGAGGTTTGTAGGAGAGCTGATGCAAGTGTTTTCCTTTCTCTCCCATTTGAAAACATACAAGAACCTTTTTCCCTCCACATAAACAAGTGCATAAGGCTGAGTAGGCAGTTTTCCATGTGTTTACATTGCCTTTTTAGGTTTTGTTTTTCAGCAGGTGTGGAGAGGCTGCCGAGAGCCAAGACAGATATGTTAGCATCAAGGAGCCTCTCCTACTGAATTATATAACTAAAAGCTTGAATTTTCTTCTATAATACATGATAAACACACACGCTCACGTACGCAGACACACACACACACACACACACTGACAATAGCTATCCTAACGCAGTGATGACAACATTTAAAAAATAACTTTAAAATGGTGCCTTTTATTTTTGTAAGGACGCATGCATACAAACCAGGAAAAAAAAATAACCACTAAATTCAGATCAATGCATCATTGTGTAATTCTGTATTGTAAACATGTCTATGATATTAGAAAAACAAAAGGTAAGTCTCCATAGATAACGTTCCTAAACGTGAGAATTTATTCTGGCGCTCAGTAGATAAAGAATAATGCCTGACATCTTCATTCTACATAGTGCTGTGTTCCTGACTGCAGTAGATATGCTACACTTTATTCTGATATAAATGTAGCACTTAGCACTTAGCGACACTGAGCAGTAGAACGGTGCACTATATTGCCTACAATCAATTAGGTTATTTTTCAGATGCAAGAAAAAGGCAGAAGATGAACTCTTGGATAACGTGAATAATATAATATTCAAAATTATATTATATATACCGCAGGAACCTCGTCTTCCACCTGATAAGACGAAAATATGGAGGGGAAGTCTTTGTTATTGACATCTAGATATCCCTACATATGCTGACTTCGTCAGACAATATGGGCTGTTCATGGACGTCACTCATTTTACACAAACCCTTTTACTTACTCTTTTACTTTCTCTAGACAAGGCCCATGCTTGTCTCAGTGTTAGGCCCTATTGACCTACATCACTAAGTGCAGGAATTTGGTGACATTTCCTATCGGGAACTTTGTCAGACTCAAGGGGCAACAGTTAAACATGGCATCCATCATCATATAAAACAAAGGATCAACAGTCTATCTAAAGATTTGGTGCCTCCCATAGTAGAAACTATCAACTGCTTAAAGGGGACCTTTAAGGAGATGGAATGAATGGGCCTCTGCCAGAGGGCCTCTAGCCCTTTGGGTGTCATTGCTCTGTATATGGCCAGGAAACTTTGCCAGAGGGCTCTGGCCCCTTGGATTTCATTATTCTGTATAGCCAAGAAACTTTGCTAGATGGCTTCTGACACCTTGGATTTCATTACTCTGTGTGGTCAAGAATCTTTGCCAGAGGGCCTCTAGCCCTTTGGGTGTCATTGCTCTGTATATGGCCAGGAAACTTTGCCAGAGGGCTCTGTTCCTTTGGATTTCATTATTCTGTAAAGCCAAGAAACTTTGCCAGATGGCTTCTGGCCCCTTGGATTTCATTACTCTGTATGGTAGAGAAACTTTGCCAGAGGGCCTCCGCCCTCTTGGGTTTCATTACTCTGTATGGTCAAGAAACTTTGCCAGAGGTCCTCCACCCTCTTGGGATTCATTACTCTGTATGGTCAAGAAACTTTGCCAGAGGGCCTCCGCCCTCTTGGGTTTCATTACTCTGTATGGTCAAGAAACTTTGCCAAAGGGTGTCCGGTCTCTTGGGTTTCATTACTCTGTATGGTCAAGAAACTTTGCCAGAGGGTGTCCGGTCTCTTGGTTTCATTACTCTGTATGGTCAAGAAATTTTGCCAGAGGGTGTCCGACCTCTTGGGTTTCGTTACTCTGTATGGTCAAGAAACTTTGCCAAAGGGTGTCCGGTCTCTTGGGTTTCATTACTCTGTATGGTCAAGAAACTTTGCCAAAGGGTGTCCGGTCTCTTGGGTTTCATTACTCTGTATGGTCAAGAAACTTTGCCAGAGGGCCTCCGCCCTCTTGGGTTTCATTACTCTGTATGGTCAAGAAGCTTTGCCAGAGGGTGTCTGGTCTCTAGGGTTTCATTACTCTGTATGGTCAAGAAACTTTGCCAAAGGGTGTCCGGTCTATTGGGTTGCATTAATCTGTATGGTCAAGAAACTTTGCCGGAGGGTGTCCTGTCTCTTGGGTTTCATTACTCTGTATGGTCAAGAAACTTTGCCAGAGGGCCTCTGCCCTCTTGGGTTTCATTACTCTGTATGGTCAAGAAACTTTGCTACAGGGTGTCCGGTCTCTTGCGTTTCATTACTCTGTATGGTCAAGAAACTTTGCCAGATGATTCTGGTCTCTTGGGTTTCATTACTCCGTATGGCCAAGAAACTTTTGCAGAGGGTGTCCGGTCTCTTGGGTTTCATTACTCTGTATGGTCAAGAAACTTTGCCAGAGGGCCTCCGGCCTCTTGGGTTTCATTACTCTGTATGGTCAAGAAACTTCACCAAAGGGTGTCCAGTCTCTTGGGTTTCATTACTCTGTATGGTCAAGAAATTTTGCCAGAGGGCATCCGCCCTCTTGGGTTTCATTACTCTATATGGTCAAGAAACTTTGCTAGAGGGTGTCCGTTTTTTTGGGTTTCATTACTCTGTATGGTCAAGAAACTTTGCCTGAGGGCCTCCGCCCTCATGGGTTTCATCATTCTGTATGGTCAAGAAACTTTTCTACAGGGTGTCCGGTCTCTTTGATCTCATTACTCTGTATGGTCAAGAAACTTTGCCAGAGAGTGTCCGGTCTCTTGGGTTTCATTACTCTGTATGGTCAAGAAACTTTATCAGAGGGCCTCCGCCCTCTTGGCTTTTATTACTCTGTATGGTCAAGAAACTTTGCTACAGGGTGTCCGGTCTCTTGGTCTCATTACTCTGTATGGTCAAGAAACTTTGCCAGAGAGTGACCGGCATCTTCTGTTTCATTACTCTGTATGGTCAAGAAACTTTGTCTGAGGGCCTCCGCCCTCTTAGGTTTCATTACTCTGTATGGTCAAGAAACTTTGCCAGAGGGTGACCGGCCTCTTCGGTTTCATTACTCTGTATGGTCAAGAAACTTTGACAGAGGGTGTCTGCCCTCTTTGGTTTCATTACTCTGTATGGTCAAGAAACTTTGCCAGAGGGTGTCTGCCCTCTTGGGTTTCATTACTCTGTATGGTCAAGAAACTTTGCCAGAGGGTGTCTGCCCTCTTGGGTTTCATTACTCTGTATGGTCAAGAAACTTTGACAGAGGGCCTCTGCCCTCTTGGGTTTCATTACTCTGTATGGTCAAGAAACTTTGACAGAGGGTGTCTGCCCCCTTGGGTTTCATTACTTTTTATGGTCAAGAAACTTTGCCAGAGGGGGTCTGCCCTTTTGGGTTTCATTAATCTTTATGGTCAAGAAACTATGCCAGAGGGTGACCGGCCTCTTCTGTTTCATTACTCTGTATGGTCAAGAAACTTTGCCCGAGGGCCTCCGCCCTCTTGGGTTTCATTACTCTGTATGGTCAAGAAATTTTGCCAGAGTTTGTCCGGTCTCTTGGGTTTCATTACTCTGTATGCTCAAGAAACTTTGCCCGAGAGTGAAAGACCTCTTCTGTTTCATTACTCTGTATGGTCAAGAAACTTTGTCTGAGGGCCTCCGCCCTCTTGGGTTTCATTACTCTGTATGGTCAAGAAACTTTGCCAGAGGGTGACCGGCCTCTTGGGTTTCATTACTCTGTATGGTCAAGAAACTTTGACAGAGGCAGACCGGCCTCTTCGGTTTCATTACTCTGTATGGTCAAGAAACTTGCCAGAGGGTGACCGGCCTCTTCGGTTTCATAACTCTGTATGGTCAAGAAACTTGGCAGAGGGTGACCGGCCGCTTCGGTTTCATTACTCTGTATGGTCAAGAAACTTTGCCCGAGGGCCTCCGCCCTCTTGGGTTTCATTACTCTGTATGGTCGAGAAATTTTGCCAGAGATTGTCCGGTCTCTTGGGTTTCATTACTCTGTAGGGTCAAGAAACTTGCCAGAGGTCCTCCGCCCTCTAGGGTTTCATTACTCTGTATGGTCAAGAAACTTGGCCATAGGGTGTCTTGTCTTTTGGGTTTCATCACCCTGTATGGTGAAGAAACTTTGCCAGAAGACCTCTGCCCTCTTCGGTTTTATTACTCTGTATGGTCAAGAATCTTTGCCTGGGGCCCTCCACCCTCTTAGGTTTCATTACTCTGTATGGTCAAGAAACTTTGCCAGAGGGCCTCTGCCCTTTAGGGTTTCATTACTCTGTATGGTCAAGAAACTTTGCCAGAGGGCCTCTGCCCTCATGGGTTTCATTACTCTGTATGGTCAAGAAACTTTTGAAGAGGGTGTCCAGTCTCAAGAGTTTCATGAATCTGTATGGTCAAGAAACTTTGCCAGAGGGCCTCCGTCCTCTTGGGTTTCATTACTCTGTATGGTCAAGAAACTTTGCCAGAGGGTGTCCAATCTCTTGGGTTTTATTACTCTCTATGATCAAGAAACTTTGCCAGAGGGTGTCCAGTCTCTTGGGTTTCATTACTCTGTATAGTAAAGAAACTTTGCCGGAGGGTGTCCACCCTCTAGTGTTTCATTAGTCTGTATGGTCAAGAAACTTTGCCAGAGGGCCTCCACCCTCTAGGGTTTCATTACTCTGTATGATCAAGAAACTTTGCTACAGTGTGTCCGGTCTCTTTGATCTCATTACTCTGTTTGGTCAAAAAACTTTGCCAGAGGGCCTCTGCCATCTTGGGATTCATTACTCTTTAGGGTCAAGAAACTTTGCCAGAGGGTGTCCGTTTTTTTGGGTTTCATTACTCTGAATGGTTAAGAAACTTTGCCTGAGGTCCTCCGCCCTCTTGGGTTTCTTCACTCTGTATGATCAAGAAACTTTGCTACAGGGTGTCCGGTCTCTTCGGTCTCATTACTCTGTATGGTCAAGATACTTTGCCAGAGGGCCTCCGCCCTCTTTGGTTTCATTACTCTTTATGGTCAAAAAACTTTCCCAGAGGGTGTCCGCCCTCTTAGTTTCTATTACTCTGAAAGGTCAAGTAACTTTGACAGAGGGCCTCTGCCCTTTTGTGTTTCATTACTTCCTTTGGTCAAGAAACTTTGCCAGAGTTTGTCTGGTCTCTTGGTTTTCATTACTCTGTATGGTCAAGAAACTTTGCCAGCGTTTGTCCGGTCTCTTGGGTTTCATTACTCTGTATGGTCAAGAAACTTTGCCAGAGGGTGTCCGCCCTCTTGAGAGTCTTTACTCTGTATGGTGAAGAAACTTTACCAGAGGGCCTCTGGGTTCTTGGGTTTCATTACTCTGTATGGTCAAGAAACTTTGACAGAGGGTGTCTGGTCTCTTGGGTTTCATTACTCTGTGTGGTCAAGAAACACTGTCCATGGGCCTCCGTGCTCTTGGGTTTCATTACTACGTATGGTCAAGAAACTTTGCTACAGGGTGTCCGGTCTTTTGTGTTTCATTACTCTGTATGGTCAAGAAACTTTGCCACAGGATGTCTGGTGTCTTGGGTTTCATTACTCTGTATGGGCATGAAACTTTACCAGAGGGTGTCTGGTCTCTTTTGTTTCATTACTCTGTATGGTCAAGACACTTTGCCCGAGGGCCTCTGCCCTCTAGGGTTTCATTACTCTGTATGGTCAAGAAACTTTGCCAGAGTGTGTCAGGTCTCTTGGATTTTATTTCTGTGTATGGTAAAGAAACTTTGCCAGAAGGTGTCCAGTATCTTGGGTGTCATTACTTTGTATGGTCAAGAAACTTTGCCAGAGGGCCTCCGCTCTATAGGGTTTCATTACTCTGTATGGTCAACAAACTTTGTAAGAGTGCCTCCATCCTCTTGGGTTTCATTACTCTGTATGGTCAAGAAACTTTGCCAGAGGGCCTCCGCTCTCTTAGGTTTCATTACTCTTTATGGTCAAGAAACTTTGCCGGAGGGCCTCTGCCCTCTTGGGTTTCATTATTCCGTATGGTAAAAAAACTTTACCAGAGTGTGTCCGGTCTCTTGGGTTTCATTACTCTGTATGGTCAAGAAACTTTACCAGTGTGTCCGGTCTCTTGGGTTTCATTACTCTGTATGGTCATGAAACTTTACCAAAGGGTGTCTGCTCCCTTGGGTTTCATTACTCTGTATGGTCAAGAAACTTTGCCCGAGTGCCTCCGCCCTCTTGGTTTTCATCACTCTGTAAGGTCAAGAAATTTTGCCAGAGTTTGTCCGGTCTCTTGGGTTTCATTATTCTGTAGGGTCAAGAAACTTGCCAAAGGTCCTCCGCCCTCTTGGGTTTCATTACTCTGTATGGTCAAGAAACTTGACCAGAGGGTGTCTGGTCTTTTGGGTTTCATTACTCTGTATGGTCAAGAAACTTTGCCAGAGGACCTCTGCCCTCTAGGGTTTTATTACTCAGTATGGTCAAGAATCTTTGCCGGAGGCCCTCCGCCCTCTTAGGTTTCATTACTCTGTATTATCAAGAAACTTTGCCAGAGGGCCTCCGCTCTCTTGGGTTTCATCACTCTGTATGGTCAAGAAACTTTGCTACAGGTTGTCCGGTCTCTTTGATCTCATTACTCTGTATGGTCAAGAAACTTTGCCTAGAGGGTGTCTGCTCTATTGGGTTTCTTCATTCTTTATGGTGAAGAAACTTTACCAGAGGGGCTCTGGGTTCTTGGGTTTGATTACTCTGTATGGTCAAGAAACTTTGACAGAGGGTGTCAAGTTTCTTGGGTTTCATTACTCTGTATGTTCAAGAAACTTTGCCACAGGGCCTCTGCCCTCTTGGGTTTCATTACTTTGTATGGTCAAGAAACTTTGCCTGAGAGTGTTCTGTGTCTTGGGTTTCATAACTCTGTATGGTCAAATAAACTTTGCCAGAGGGTGTCAGGTCTCTTGGGTTTTATTAATGGTTATGGTAAAGAAACTTTGCCAGACAGTGTCCAGTCTCTTGGGTGTCATAACTCTGTATGTTCAAGAAACTTTGCCAGAGGGCCTCTGCTCTATCGGGTTTCATTACTCTGTATGGTCAAGAAACTTTGTCAGAGGGCCTCCATCCTCTTGGGTTTCATTACTCTGTATGGTCAAGAAACTTTGCCAGAGGGCCTCCGCTCTTATGGGTTTCATTACTCTGTATGGTCAAGAAACTTTGCCGGAGGGCCTACGGCCTCATGGGTTTCATTACTCTCTATGGTCAAGAAACTCTGTCAGAGGGCCTCCGCCCTCTTGGGTTTTATTACTCTGTATGGTCAAAAAACCTTTGCAGAGGGTGACAGGCCTCTTCGGTTTCCTTACTCTGTATGGTCAAGAAACTTTGCCAGAGGGTGTCTGCCCTCTTGGGTTTCATTACTCTGTATGGTCAAGAAACTTTGCCAGAGTTTGTCCGGTCTCTTATGTTGTATTACTCTGTTTGGTCAAAAAACTTTGCCAGAGGGCCTCCGCCCTCTTGGGTTTCATTACTCTGTATGGTCAAGAAACTTTGCCAGAGGGTGTCTAGTCTTTTGGGTTTCATTACTCTTTATTGTCAAGAAACTTTGCCAGAAGACCTCTGCCCTCTTGGGTTTTATTACTCTTTATGGTCAAGAATCTTTGCCTGAGGCCCTCCACCTTCTTAGGTTTCATTACTCTGTATGGACAAGAAACTTTGTCAGAGTTTGTCCGGTCTCTTATGTTGTATTACTCTGTTTGGTCAAAAAACTTTGCCAGAGGGCCTCCGCCCTCTTGGGTTTCATTACTCTGTATGGTCAAAAAACTTGGCAAGAGGGTGTCTAGTCTTTTGGGTGTCATTACTCTTTATGGTCAAGAAACTTTGCCTTAGGCCCTCCACCTTCTTAGGTTTCATTACTCTGTATGGTCAAGAAACTTTGCCTGAGGCCCTCTACCTTCTTAGGTTTCATTACTCTGTATGGTCAAGAAACTTTGCCAGAGAGCCTCTGCCCTCTTGGGTTTCATTACTCTGTATGGTCAAGAAACTTTGCTACAGAGTGTCCAGTCTCTTGGGTTTCATTACTCTGTATGGTCAAGAAACTTTGCTAGAGGGTATCTGCCCTCTTGGGTTTCATTACTCTGTATGGTCAAGAAACTTTTGAAGAGGGTGTCTGGTCTCTTGAGTTTCATTACTCTCTATGGTTAAGAAACTTTGTCAGAGGGCCTCCGCCCTCTTGGGTTTTATTACTCTGTATGGTCAAGAAACTTTGCCAGAGGGTGTCCGGTCTCTTGGATTTTATTACTCTGTATGATCAAGAAACTTTACCAGAGGGGGTCCAGTCTCTTAGGTTTTATTACTCTGTATGGTCAAGAAACTTTGCCGGAGGGTGTCCTCCCTCTAGGGTTTCATTACTCTGTATGGTCAAGAAACTTTGCCAGAGGGTGTCCGCCCTCTAGTGTTTCATTAGTCTGTATGGTCAAGAAACTTTGCCATAGGGCCTCCGCCCTCTAGGGTTTCATTACTCTGTATGGCCAAGAAACTTTGCCGGAGGGTGTCCGCCCTCTAGTGTTTCATTAGTCTGTATGGTCAAGAAACTTTGCCTGAGGTCCTCCGCCCTCTTTGGTTTCATCACTCTGTATGGTCAAGAAACTTTGCTACAGGGTGTCCGGTCTCTTTGATCTCATTACTCTGTATGGTCAAGAAACTTTGCCAGAGGGCCTCTGCCATCTTGGGATTCATTACTCTTTATGGTCAAGAAACTTGGCCAGAGGGTGTACGGTCTTTTGGGTTTTATTACTCTGTATGGTGAAGAAACTTTGCAAGAGGGCCTCCGCTCTCTTGGCTTTCATTACTCTGTATGGTCAAGAAACTTTGCTACAGGGTGTCCGGTCTCTTGCGTCTCATTACTCTGTATGGTCAAGATACTTTGCAAGAGAGCCTTCCCCCTCTTGGGTTTCATTACTCTGTATGGTCAAGAAACTTTGCCAGAGGGCCTCCGCCCTCTTGGGTTTCATTACTGTGTATATTCATGAAACTTTGCTAGAGGCTGTCCGCCTTCTTGGGTTCTATTACTCTGTAAGGTCAAGTAACTTTGCCAGAGGGTGTCCATCCTTTTGGGTTTCATTACTCTGTATGGTCAAGAAACTTTGCTACAGGGTGTCCGGTGTCTTGGTTTTCATTACTCTGTATGGCCAAGAAATTTTGCCAGAGTTTGTCAGGTCTCTTGGTTTTCATTACTCTGTATGGTCAAGAAACTTTGCCAGCGTTTGTCCGGTCTTTTGGGTTTCATTACTCTCTATGGTCAATAAACTTTGCTACAGGGTGTCCAGTCTCTTGGGTTTCATTACTCTGTATGGTCAAGAAACTTTGCCTCAGGGTGTCCGGTGTCTTGGGTTTCATTACACTGTATGGTTAAGAAACTTTGCCCGAGGGTTTCCTGCCCTCTTGGGGTTCATTACTTTTTATGGTCAAGAAACTTTGCCTGAGAATGTTCTGTGTCTTGGGTTTCATTACTCTGCATGGTAAAGAAACTTTGCCAGATGGTGTCCAGTCTCTTGGGTGTCATTACTCTGTATAGTCAAGAAACTTTGCCAGAGGGCCTCCGCTCTATTGGGTTTCATTACTCTGTATGGTCAAGAAACTTTTCAAGAGGGCCTCCATCCTCTTGGGTTTCATTACTCTGTATGGTCAAGAAACTTTGCTAAAGGGCCTCCGCTCTCTTGGGTTTCATTACTCTGTATGGTCAAGAAACTTTGCCAGAGGAAGTCCGGTCTCTTTGGTTTTATTACTCTGCATGGTGAAGAAACTTTTCAAGAGGGCCCCCGCCCTCTTCGGTTTCATTACTCCTTATGGTCAAGAAACTTTGCCAGAGGGCCTACGGCCTCATGGGTTTCATTACTCTGTATGGTCAAGAAACTCTGTCAGAGGGCCTCCGCCCTTTTCGGTTTCATTACTCCTAATGGTCAAGAAACTTTGCCAGAGGTTGTCTGCCCTCTTGGGTTTCATTACTCTGTATGGTCAAGAAACTTTACCAGAAGGTGTCCGGTCTCTTGGGTTCCATTACTCTGTATGGTCATGAAACTTTACCAAAGGGTGTCTGGTCTCTTTTGTTTCATTACTCTGTATGGTCAAGAAATTTTGCCCGAGGGCCTCCGCCCTCTTGGGTTTCATTACTCTGTATGGTAAAGAAACTTTGCCAAAGTTTGTCGGGTCTCTTATGTTGTATTACTCTGTTTGGTCAAGAAACTTTGCCAAAGGGTGTCTGCCCTCTTGGGTTTCATTACTCTGTATGGTCAAGAAACCTTGCCAGAGGGTGTCCATCCTTTCGGGTTTCATTACTCCGTATGGTCAAGAAACTTTGCTAGAGGGTGTCTGCGCTTTTGGGTTCATTACTCTTTATGGTCAAGAAACTTTGCCAGAGGGTGTCCGGTCTGTTGGGTTTCATTACTCTGTATGGTTAAGAAACTCTGCAAGAGGGCCACCGCCCTCTTGGGTTCCTTTACTCTGTATGGTCAAGAAACTTTGCCAGAGGGCCTCCGCCCTCTTGGGTTCCATTACTCTGTATGGTCAAGAAACTTTGCCAGATGGCCTCGGCCCTCTTGGGTTTTATTGCTCTGTATGGTCAAGAAACTTTGCCAAAGGGTGTCCGGACTCTTGGGTTTCATTACTCTGTATGGTCAAGAAACTTTGCCAGAGGGCCTCCTCCCTCTTGCGTTTCATTACTCTGTATGGTCAAGAAACATTTCCAGAGGCCCTCCTCCCTCTTGGGTTTCATTACTCTGTATGGTCAAGAAACTTTGCCAGAGGGCCTCCGCCCTCTTGGGTTTCATTACTCTGTATGGTCAAGAAACTTTGCCAGAGGGCCTCCGCCCTCTTGGGTTTCATTACTCTGTATGGTCTTGAAACTTTGCCAGAGTTACTCCGCCCTCTTGGGTTTCATTACTCTGTATGATCAAGAAACTTTGCCAGAGGGTGTCCAGCCTCTTGGTTTCATTACTCTGTATGGTCAAGAAACTTTGCCAGAGGGTGTTCAGCCTCTTGGTTTCATTACTCTGTATGGTCAAGAAACTTTGACCGAGGGCCTCTGCCCTCTTGGGTTTCATTACTCTGTATGGTCAAGAAACTTTGCGAGAGGGTGTCCTCCCTCTTGGGTTTCATTACTCTGTATGATCAAGAAACTTTGCCAGAGGGCCTCCGCCCACTTGGGTTTCATTACTCTGTATGGTCATGAAACTTTGCCAGAGGGTGTCCGGTCTCCTGGGTTTCATTACTCTCTATGGTCAAGAAACTTTGCCAGAGGGTGTCCGGTCTCTTGGGTTCCATTACTCTGTATGGTCATGAAACTTTACCAGAGGGTGTCTGGTCTCTTTTGTTTCATTACTCTGTATGGTCAAGACACTTTGCCCGAGGGCCTCCGCCCTCTTGGGTTTCATTACTCTGTATGGTCAAGAAACTTTGCCAGAGTTTGTCCGGTCTCTTATGTTGTATTACTCTGTTTGGTCAAGAAACTTTGCCAGAGGGCCTCCGCCCACTTGGGTTTCATTACTCTGTATGGTCAAGAAACTTTGCCAGAGGGTGTCCCTCCTTTTGGGTTTCATTACTCCGTATGGTTAAGAAACTTTGCTAGAGGGTGTCTGCCCTTTTGGGTTTCATTACTCTGTATGGTCCAGAAACTTTGCCAGAGGGTGTCCATCCTTTTGGGTTTCATTACTCCGTATGGTCAAGAAACTTTGCCAGAGGGTGTCCGGTCTGTTGGGTTTCATTACATTGTATGATCAAGAAACTTTGCCAGAGGGCCTCTGCCCTCTTGGGTTTCATTACTCTGTATGGTCAAGAAACTTTGCTAGAGGGTATCTGCCCTTTTGGGTTTCATTACTCTGTATGGTCCAGAAACTTTGCCAGAGGGTGTCCATCCTTTTGGGTTTCATTACTCCGTATGGTCAAGAAACTTTGCCAGAGGGTGTCCGGTCTGTTGGGTTTCATTACATTGTATGATCAAGAAACTTTGCCAGAGGGCCTCCGCCCTCTTGGGTTTCATTACTCTGTATGGTCAAGAAACTTTGCCAGAGGGCCTCCGCCCTCTTGGGTTTCATTACTTTGTATGGTCAAGAAACTTTGCCAGAGGGCCTCCGCCCTCTTGGGTTTCATTACTCTGTATGGTCAAGAAACTTTGCCAGAGGGCCTCCGCCCTCTTGAGTTTCATTACTCCGTATGGTCAAGAAACTTTGCCAGAGGGCCTCCGCCCTCTTGGGTTTCATTACTCTGTATGGTTAAGAAACTCTGTAAGAGGGCCTCCGCCCTCTTGGGTTCCATTACTCTGTATGGTCAAGAAACTTTGCCAGAGGGCCTCCACCCTCTTGGGTTCCATTACTCTGTATGGTCAAGAAGCTTTGCCAGAGGGCCTCCGCCCTCTTGGGTTCCATTACTCTGAATGGTCAAGAAACTTTGCCAGAGGGCCTCCGCCCTCTTGGGTTTCATTACTCTGTATGGTCAAGAAATTTGTCCGAGGGCCTCTGCCCTCTTGGGTTTCATTACTCTGTATGGTCAAGAAACTTTGCCAGAGGGTGTCAGCCTCTTGGTTTCATTACTCTGTATGGTCAAGAAACTTTGCCAGAGGGCCTCTGCTCTCTTGGGTTTCATTACTCTGTATGGTCAAGAAACTTTGCCAGAGGGCCTCTGCCCTCTTGAGTTTCATTACTCCGTATGGTCAAGAAACTTTGCCAGAGGGCCTCCGCCCAATTCGGTTTCATTACTTTGTATGGTTAAGAAACTCTGTAAGAGGGCCTCCGCCCTCTTGGGTTCCATTGCTCTGTATGGTCAAGAAACTTTGCCAGAGGGCCTCCGCCCTCTTGGGTTCCATTACTCTGTATGGTCAAGAA
The DNA here is from genome assembly GCF_015104395.2 of Macrobrachium nipponense. NCBI lineage: Eukaryota > Metazoa > Arthropoda > Malacostraca > Decapoda > Palaemonidae > Macrobrachium > Macrobrachium nipponense. The sequence continues at coordinate 43,903,188 of NC_087213.1, forward strand.
ACTTTGCCAGAGGGCCTACGCCCTCTTGGGTTCCATTACTCTGTATGGTCAAGAAACTTTGCCAGAGGGCCTCCGCCCTCTTGGGTTTCATTACTCTGTATGGTCAAGAAATTTGTCCGAGGGCCTCCGCCCTCTTGGGTTTCATTACTCTGTATGGTCAAGAAACTTTGCCAGAGGGTGTCAACCTCTTGGTTTCATTACTCTGTATGGTCATGAAACTTTGCCAGAGGGTGTCCGGTCTCCTGGGTTTCATTACTCTGTATGGTCAAGAAACTTTGCCAGAGGGCCTCCGCCCTCTCAGGTTTCATTTTTCTGTATGGTCAAGAAACTTTGCCAGAGGGTGTCCGGTCTCTTGGGTTTCATTACTCTGTTTGGTTATGAAATTTTGCAAGAGGTCCTTTTGGTATCATGGGTTTCATTATTCTGTATGGTCAAGAAAATTATCCAGAGGATCTCCTGCCGCTTGGGTATCATTACTCCGTAAGGCCAAGAAACTTTACCAGGGGGCCTCTGTCCTCTTGGTTTTTATTATTCTGTATAGTAAGGAAACTTTGCAAAGGAGCCTCCGGCCTTGTGTTTTTTTACTCTGTATTGTCAAGAAAATTTGCTAGAGGGCCTCCAGCCCCTTGTGTTTCATTACTCTGTATAGAAAATTTGCCACAGAGCCTGCAGGCCCTTATGTTTCAATGCTCTATATGGTCAAGAAACTTTGTAACAGGGTTTCTAACTCTTTTTGTTTAATTACTCTGTATGGTAAAAAAAACTTTGCCAGAGGGCCTCAAGTCCCTTGTGTTTCATTATACTGTAAGGTAAAAAAACTTTGCTATAGGGCAGGGCTCCTCAAACTTTGGCCCGCAGGCCACATCTGGCCCGCCAAGCAAATCCCTGTGTGGTGGCCTTGAAAAATAATTATCGCACGACTGGCATCGCTGAATTATTTAAAGCTGACCTTGATGACAAAACAAATGAAATCAGGATCTTTCATAATCCATTTGACTGCAATGCTGAAAATCTTCCAATCAATTTCTGATGTAAATTATTGATCGCCAGGCAGATGACAGACTGAAAGATAAGTATAGAGAAGGAAATCTGATTGAATTTTATAAATGCCTACAGTCAGATCAATTTCTAAATTTGATAAAGTTTGCTTGTAGTTTTGTGTCCATTTTTCGTACAACATACTTGTGTGAACAAGCATTTTCCAAAATGAAGTATGTGAAATCTAACTATCGAGCAGATCTGTCTGATGATCATTTGAAATCAATTCTTACAATTGGCTCATCTAATCTGGAACCTGATTTCAATGAAATTTTGAAGTCAAAACGGCAGTATCATTCGTCACACTAATTTGGTCGCATAAAACTAAATGCAGGATTCTATTTAGTTCACTTTGATTTTTTCCAACAAGATATGTTTTAATTTTTCCATGTTCATGCTCTAATATTTGAGGAAATTAAATTACTGGCACTGATTTGTTTTTTTCTTTTTTTTTCCTTTGGCCCGCATAGATGTGGGAAATATATCATGTGACCCTTACATTGAAAAGTTTCGAGACCCCTGCCATAGGGCATCCAGCTCCTTGTGTTTCATTACATTGTAAGGTCAAGAAACTTTGCCAGAGGGCCTCCGCCCTCTTGGGTTTCATTACTCTGTATGGTCAAGAAACTTTGCCAGAGTTCCTCCGCCCTCTTGGGTTTCATTACTCTGTATGGTCAAGAAATTTTGCCAGAGGTCATCCGGCCTCTTGGGTTTCATTATTCTGTATGGTCAAGAAAATTTGCCAGAGGACCTCCTGCCGCTTGGGTATCCTTACTCTGTATGGCCAAGAAACTTTACCAGAGGGCCTCTGGCCTCTTGGGTTTCATTATTCTGTATGGTCAAGAAACTTTGCCAGAGAGCCTCTGGCCTCTTGGGTTTCATTATTCTGTATGGTCAAGAAACTTTGCCAGAGAGCCTCTGGCCTCTTGGGTTTCATTATTCTGTATAGTCAAGAAACTTTGCCAGAGGGTGTCCGGCCTCTTGGCTTTCATTGGTCTTTATGGTCAAGAAACTTTGTCAGAGGGCCTCTGGCTTCTCGGGTTTCATTATTGTGTATGGTAAAAAAAACTTTGCCAGAGAGCCTCCGGCCCCTTTTATTTCATTACTCTGTATGGTTAAGAAACTTTGCCAGTGGGCCTCTGGCCTCTTAAGTTTCATTATTCTGTGGGATCAAGAAACTTGGCCAGAGAGTCTCCGGACTATTGTGTTTCATTACTCGTATGGTCAAGAAACTTTGCCAGAGGGCCTCTGGCACCTTGGGTTTCATTATTCTGTATGGTCAAGAAACTTTGCCAAAGGGGCTCTGGCCTCTTGGGTTTCATTATTCTGTATGGTCAAGAAACTTTGCCAGAGGGCCTCCGGCCTCTTGGGTTTCATTACTCTGTATGGTCAAGAAACTTTGCCAGAGAGCTTCTGGCCCCTTGTGTTTCATTACTCTGTATGGTCAAAAAACTTTGCCAGAGTGCCTCCAGCCTCTTGGGTTTCATTACTCTGTATGGTCAAGAAACTTTGCCAGAGAGCTTCTGGCCCCTTGTGTTTCATTACTCTATATGGTCAAGAAACTTTGCTAGAGTGCCTCCGGCCTCTTGGGTTTCATTACTCTGTATGGTCAAGAAACTTTGCCAGAGAGCCTCTGCCCCCTTGTGTTTCATTACTCTGTATGGTCAATAAACTTTGCCAGAGAGCCTCTGGCCTCTTGGGTTTCATTACTCTGTATGGTCAAGAAACTTTACCAGAGGGGCTCTGGCCTCTTGGGTTTCATTATTCTGTATGGTCAAGAAACTTTGCCAGAGGGCCTCCGGCCTCTTGGGTTTCATTACTCTGTATGGTCAAGAAACTTTGCCATAGAGCCTCCGACCTCTTGGGCTTCATTACTCTGTATGGTCAATAAACTTTACCAGAGGGGCTCTGGCCTCTTGGGTTTCATTATTCTGTATGGTCAAGAAAATTTTATAGAGAACCTCCGGCATCTTATGTTTCATTACTCGTATGGTCAAGAAGCTTTGCCAGAGAGCCTCTGGCCTCTTGGGTTTCATTACTCTCTATGGTCAAGAAACTTTGCCAGAGAGCCTCTGGCCTCTTGGGTTTCATTACTCTGTATGGTCAAGAGACTTTACCAGAGAGCCTCTGGCCTCTTGGGTTTCATTACTCTGTATGGTCAAGAAACTTTGCCAGAGAGCCTCCGGCCCCCCTTGTGTTTCATTACTCTGTATGGTCAAGAAACTTTGCTAGAGGGCCTCCGGCCTCTTGGGTTCCATTATTCTGTATGGTCCAGAAACTTTGCCTGAGGTCCTCCGGCTACTTGTGTTTCATTATTCTGCATGGTCAAGAAACTTTGCAATAGAGACTCCATCCTCTTGTGTTTCATTACTCTGTATGGTCAAGAAACTTTGCCTGAGGTCCTCTGGCTTATTGTGTTTCATTATTCTGTATGGTCAAGAAACGTTGCAAGATAGACTCCATCCTCTTGTGTTTCTTTACTCTGTATGGTCAATAAACTTTGCCAGAGTGCCTCCGCCCTCCTTGTGTTTCATTACTCTGTATGGTCAATAAACTTTGCCAGAGTGCCTCCAGCCTCTTGGGATTCATTACTCTGCATGGTCAAGAAAATTTGTTAGAGAGCCTCCGTCTTCTTGTGTTTCTTTACTCTGTATGGTCAATAAACTTTACCAGAGAGCCTCCGGCCTCTTGGGTTTCATTACTCTGTATGGTCAAGAAACTTTGCCAGAGGGGCTCTGGCCTCTTGGGTTTCATTACTCTGTGTGGTCAAGAAAATTTGTTAGAGAGCCTCCAGGACCTTGTGTTTCATTACTCTGTATTGTCAAGAAACTTTACTAGAGAGCCTCCAGCCTCTTGGGTTTCATTACTCTGTATGGTCAAGAAACTTTGGCATAGGGGTTCTGGCCTCTTGGGTTTCATTACTCTGTATGGTCAAGAAAATTTGTTAGAGAGCCTCCGGCACCTTGTGTTCCATTACTCTGTATGGTCAAGAAACTTTGCCAGAGGGCGTCTGGCCTCTCGTGTTTCATTATTCTGTATGGTCAAGAAACTTTGCCAGAGAGGCTCTGTTCTCTTGGGTTTCATTACTTTGTATAGTGAAGAAAATTTGTTAGAGAGCCTCCAGCACCTTGTGTTCCATTACTCTGTATGGTCAAGAAACTTTGCCAGAGGGCGTCTGGCCTCTCGTGTTTCATTATTCTGTATGGTCAAGAAACTTTGCCAGAGGGGCTCTGGTCTCTTGGGTTTCATTACTTTGTATGGTGAAGAAAATTTGTTAGAGAGCCTCCGGCACCTTGTGTTCCATTACTCTGTATGGTCAAGAAATTTTGCCCGAGGGCGTCTGGCCTCTCGTGTTTCATTATTCTGTATGGTTAAGAAACTTTGCCAGAGGGGCTCTGGTCTCTTGGGTTTCATTACTTTGTATGGTGAAGAAAATTTGTTAGAGAGCCTCTGGCACCTTGTGTTCCATTACCCTGTATGGTCAAGAAATTTTGCCAGAGGGCGTCTGGCCTCTCGTGTTTCATTATTCTGTATGGTCAAGAAACTTTGCCAGAGGGGCTCTGGTCTCTTGGGTTTCATTACTTTGTATGGTGAAGAAAATTTGTTAGAGAGCCTCAGGCACCTTGTGTTCCATTACTCTGTAAGGTCAAGAAACTTTGCCAGAGGGCTTCTGGCCTCTTGTGTTTCATTATTCTGTATGGTCAAGAAACTTTGCAAGAGGGCCCCTGGCCTCATGGGTTTCATTACTATGTATGGCCAAGAAACTTTGCCAGTGGGCCTCCGGCATCTTGGGTTTCATTATTCTGTATAGTCAACAAACTTTGCCAGAGAGCCTCTGGCCTCTTGGGTTTCATTATTCTGTATGGTCAAGAAACTTTGCAAGAGGGCCCCTGGCCTCCTGGGTTTCATTACTATGTATGGCCAAGAAACTTTGCCAGTGGGCCTCCGTCATCTTGGGTTTCATTATTCTGTATGGTCAACAAACTTTGCCAGAGAGCCTCTGGCCTCTTGGGTTTCATTATTCTGTATGGTCAAGAAACTTTGCAAGAGAGCCTCTGGCCTCTTGGGTTTCATTACTCTTTATGGTCAAGAAAGTTTGCCAGGGGGCTTCCAGTACCCTGTGTTTCATTACTCTGTATGGACAAGAAACTTTGCAAGAGAGCCTCTGGCCTCTTGGGTTTCATTATTCTGTATGGTCAAGAAAGTTTGTCAGAGGGCCTCCGGCCTCTTCGGTTTCATTACTCTGTAATGACAAGAAACTTTGCCAGAGGGCCTCTTGCCCCTTGTGTTTTATTACTATGTATGGTCCAGAAACTTTGCCAGAGAGCGTCTAGACTCTTGTGTTTCAATCCTCTGCATGGTCAACAAACATTGCCTGTGGGCCTCCAGTACCTTGTGTCTCATTAATCTGTATGGTCAAGATACTTTGCCAGAAAGCCTCTGGCCTCTTGGTTTTCATTACTCTGTAAGATCAAGAAACGTTGCCAGAGGGTGTCCGGCCTCTTGGGTTTCATACTCTGAATGGTTAAGAAAATTTGCCAGAGGTCCTATGTCCTCTTGGGTTTTATTACTCTGTATGGGCAAGAAACTTTTCTAGATGGCCTCAGGACCCTTGTGTTTCATTACTCTGTATGGTCAAGAAACTTTGCCAGAGGGCCTCTGTCCTCTTGGTTTTCATTACTCTGTATAGTCAAGAAACTTAGCAAGAGAGACTCCGGCCTATTGTGTTACATTGCTCTGTATGGTCCAGAAACCTAGCCAGAGAGCGTCCAGGCTCTTGTTCTTTATTACTCTGTATGGTCAAGATACTTTGCCAGAGAGCCCTCTGTATGGTTAAGAAACTTTGTCAGATGACCTACGGCCCCTTGTGGTTCTTTACTCTGTATGGTCAAGAAACTTTGCCAGAGGCCTCCGTCCTCTTGGGTTTCATTATTCTGAAAGGTTAAGAAACTTTGCCTGAAGGCCTCTGTCCTCTTGTTTTTATTATTCTGTATGGTCAAGAAAATTTGCCATAGGACCTCCTTACTCTTGGGTTTCATTATTCTGTAAGGTCAAGAAACTTTGCCAGAGGGCCTCCGGCCTCTTGGGTTTCATTATTCTGCATGGTCGAGAAACTTTACTAGAGGGCCTCCATCCTCTTGGGTTTCATTACTCTGTATGGTCAAGAAACTTTGCAAAAGAGCCTCCGGCTTATTGTATTTCATTTCTCTGTATGGTCAAGAAACTGCCAGAAGGCCTCCGGCCCCTTTTGTTTCATTACTCTGTATGGTGAAGAAACTTTACCAGAGGGCCTCTGTCCCTTTGTGTTTCATTACATTGTATGGTCAAGAAACTTTGCCAGAGAGCCTCCAGGCTCTTGTGTTTGAATCCTCTGTATGGCCAAGAAACTTTGCCAGATCGCTTCCGGCCCCTTGTGTTTCATTACTCTGTATGGTCAAGAAACTTTTACCAGAGGGCCTCCAGCCTCTTGGGTTTCATTACTCTGTATGGTCAAGAAACTTTGCTAGAGGGCGTCCGGCATCTTTGGTTTCATTACTTTGTATGCTCAAGAGACATGAAATCTCAGGGCACCACTGTAGAGGCTAGAGGCAATCCAACCTCCTGATAGTGTCCAACCATTGTTCATTCTCTGCATGCTTGACATCACCTCCACCCTCCATGAGACAAGAATCTTCTCCAAGTGTAACCTCATAAAGAGTATTTCCAAGGTCTTTTACAGCATGAAGATACCCTAAAAACAGTGACCATCACGCCTTATTTGATATATACCTTCAACAACTGAACTTCTGGACTTTGGATTCAGGAGCTACATTCCAGAGAGTAATAAACAAAAAAACCCTCGGAAACTTTCCCTTCTGCTCATGTTTTGTCGATGACAGAAATTCTTATATTCTCCAGAAATCAAGAACACAAACAACACTCAGGGGCTTTCTATCCCTAGTCATCTGTCTTGACATCTGTGTCATTGGGGTCTCCCCTGTTGAATTCCTACGCCAGATCAAATCCGAAAAATGCAAGTGACCTCTATCCTCGAAGGTAGTGACTGTTTGGAAATATCCAACTCCACACAACATAAAACATTTACAAGAATTCATGATAATGGTAAATCACTACGACAGATTCCTGCCCAACATCGCCTCAGCATGAACTCCAAGATGTTCACCTGGTGCCCTCCCCAAAGAAATGCCTGAAAAGCAACCAAGGAAGTACTTGCTGTTACCAGTACCTACTACATCTAGTTGCCAGACATTTCTGACACCTACTCCAGGTCACACCTTTCACCATCCTGATAGATCATCAACCACTCATCCATGTCTTAATCAAAAACAGGAAACACTCTGCCATCAGTGTAAACTATTTCCTATTGCTGATTTTGGGTGCACAGTAGAAACTAACTGAGCTTAGCTCAGAATATGTTGCGAAAGACTCGTAGATGCCCAAAAATATACCTATCACTTTACATACTCTGAAGAGTTCCAGGAACTGATGTGCTATAGGGAAGTTTTTCCATCTCAGTACAAATCACAGTATGATGATATTTCCACAAAATAAGAACGTGATGGGATTCATCAGGCTGCCCAGAAGATGCCTGGGATTCCAGTACCGAAACAGAGTGCTTTACTGCTGCCAAAGTCAACGTGGAAGAGAGTAGATTCATCAGAAATTGAAGAGGATTTGTGCTTACCCTTGTATTGATATAAGAAGCTATGGGAACCAACAAGAAATGACAAATAAACAGGAAGTCCTGTTAAATGATGAGTTTGCTGCACCATTTCTGATGCAAGTTGGCTTTGGAACGCCTGAATACAACATAAAAGAATTTGGTATTCGGACACTCAAGAAAACTGCATGTTAAGTTAACGGGTGGTTGCTTCATATCCTCCACAATTCCGTTGTCTTACTTTTTTGAATGGAGAGAGTGTGCTTTTGTTAAGGCAGCTGAATGATTCCAGGAAGGACATTGAGTAACCTTGTTCTGGGTGGTGATCATAATATTTATTTTCAAATCTTAGGCTATACAGAATGTTATTAACATACTCAACATTTTGACGGGTAAATAGCTGTGGATTACAAGATCAAGGGATTCAGATTTACTTTTTTCCATTCCATGACGTGTTTTTCTCTCTTGTGAGCTTTTTAGTCCACAAAAGTTCACTAAGGTATTCCCCTGGCCCTCTGGTCTGTTCTTCAGAAGTTCACTAAGGTATTCCCTGGCCCTTTTGTCTGTTCTTAAAGAATATTCATCATGGAAAATCATCACAGTAAAACTTATAAGTATCATTAGTTTAATTATTTTAAGGGTTATTTGAAAGGTACGCTCAAGCTCTTTGAAAGCACTAACCTCATTATTATGAGAAACTCAAACTACGACAAACACACACTCACACACAGACACACACACACACACACAGACTGGACTTACTCAGAAAAATTTAAAAAGCTGAGCGGAATCAATTTGTGTTTTGAATATCTATATTCATTATGTTAATAGATCTTATTTCCTCGGTTTTTTATTAACTCCGGTCTCCCAAGTTTCGTTAATCTCCACAAGTTTCTTAGATAAATAGGCTTAATATTTTCGCTATAACATCAGCATCCACTGCGAGAATTTCTTAATCGCAAAACATTACCTTTGGTCACACTTCTCCATATTTCATACGGATTAAAGATTATGGCAAACGTGGCGGACTTTTAATGTGGACACATCATCAAGGGTTTTTTGTTCATTTTGATTTCGAAACTGTACCTCAAAGACTACTTACTTGCTAAACGTATACACGCACACTCGCATATATATATATATATATAT
>NC_087213.1:43914535-43969535 GCF_015104395.2 Macrobrachium nipponense
ATATATATTATAAAATATTACATATATATATATATATATATATATATATATTATATATAAGATATATATGTGTGTGTGTGTGTGTGTGTGTGTGTGTATTACTAATATGGCACTAATCTAGACAGTGAAGAATGTTACATCGGCGAGAGCTTCAAATTATGCAAAGAACGGCGTAAACAACATACACAAAATATTAGCCACTGCAATCAGTCGTCAGTAGTTGTGAAGCACTGCAGGGATAAAGACCACAAGGAGAATATGAATATTTTGTACGGGAACACTAATAAAACGTCCAGACTGATGGTAGAAAATGCCTTCATAACACATAAACAAGAGAATGGCAGGCAATATTGGAAACGGACTTGAAGATAGTTTATCAAGAAATATCGCGCGCACTTCAGTAGAAAGGAGGATACAAAAAAGCATAAGAGATCAAATGAAAAATACACACCAAGAAGAAGCAGCAGGCAGAGAAAGGCCTAGGCCACAAGGGCGGGATCAAACAGGAGAAAGAGGACAATAAAAGGATTAAAGAAACCAGCATACAGAATTAGAAAAACAAGGGCTTTCATCTCCTGCCCCATACGCATATAGATACAGCTGGACTGTGTGTCTGGTCATTCCAAGGACCCTTGACAATGAGGATGGTTAGTCCTTGAAAGCTTGTAAGTTTCCTGAACAAATATCTCCACTAGATAGCATCCAGTTTCAATGTGGTCCCATTAGTAATTGTATTAATGCACAGAACAATTGTGTAAGTGACAAAGTTAACAACATATATATATATATATATATATATATATATATATATATATATATATATATATATAGTATGTTACAAAGTTACTTTGCGGCATTTGCATATGCTACTCCTTGAATCTTAAAAAAGGAGGAAGATAAAAGGAAAATTGAATAAGTAAAGAAGTGCATAGATTATGCCTCTTTATGTTCCAAAGTCATTAGTGAAAAACTGCTAGGGAGTACTTTACACCTTCCTCCTTGCTCCTGACCACGAACCACACCTGGTTCTCTGGACCTTTTGCCCTTGCCTCTGAGTGGTAATGACTTCGCTATTGTTAATCCCTTCTTTTGAACCCTCCTGTCCGTTGCCTATAATTTCCTTTCCAGCTATCTGCCAGGATTTACATCCCTGAAGGAATATGAGCCAATAGAACAGCCATCTAGGATCAAAACAAGAGAGCAAGGAACTGTTGGTCATCCCTTGGTTTATGTACAGCTAACGACGACCCACATATTGCTAATGATAGCTAGACGTGCCCTTAACTTTACACTATATTCTTCCTTGGTTTGGACTGATTGCAATGCCACTTCCATTAATGTTTCCCTTCAACCGGTGGATTGGTTCTATTCTACATATCTCTGTTGTGTGTGTCACCTGTAGATCAATAGTACCACCCTCTTGCCATTGCCAGTGCATATCCTGTCAAATATTCCTGGAACATAGTGTGAAGAGTGTTCTACATTTTTCTCCTTGTACCTATCCCTTGCAAGTATCCTTTTCCCCTTTTTACTGAAGAGCTGACCCCAATAAGGTTTCTGTACATATCTGCAGTATTGTGGCATGTTGTTGTGAGATTGTCACTTGTATAGTAACTTGTAGTACCACAGGGCTCTGTTGTTAGCTCCTGTATATTTTCTTCTGAATTATATGTTTTAAGTGGACACTTTTAGTTTGCTTTGAATCCCAATTAAGTAATTGAATTCAACTATAATCACTAAAGTATTATTTTCTGATCACTGGTACATGGCCACCCTCAAGTCAGTGTCGTTGACAAGGTAAGTTTAGAGTCACCCATCCCCCTCCTGGCTACACCTGTGAAAATATATATATATATAAATTTTTTACTCACACTGAGAACAAACTTTGGCCTCCCAGGTGACAGGGCAAAGTGGTACCAACTCAACTACCAAGGTCATAAAAGAAGTTGAAACCTAAGTACACTGCATATTTGGTTTTTCCCAGGAAGGCTTTGGAAGCACAACATACCAACGAATTTTCCCCAACATCCTGCCCTGTCAGCAATTCAGTCTGTATCATTTAATTTAAATTAAAATTTCACCATGAGATGTGAAGGAATAATGAACACATTCAAACATGTTTCAGACATAAATTTCTGATTTACACTAGGTCAAATTCGCTTCAGAAACCTGCCCAGGATAAACCTCAGGTATGGAGTACTTAGGTTCCAATATATTATATATATATATATATATATATATATCTATATATATATATATATATATATATAGATATATATTAGATAGATAGATAGGTATAACCAAAAATTTTTGCTAACTATCCAATGATATCTGGAAGTGAAATGAGTACATAAGGAGAGAGAGAGAATAAAATAAATGGATGATTATGGTATAATGGTTAAAAACAGGAATATGGAAGGAGCTAATGAGGGGTTAGTAAAATTCTATAATGGTGTAATAAGGATTAAGAAGAGAGTTTGTGAGTACAGGAGGATGGTTAGAGTGAATGAGAACAGTAAGTGTGAAGACGAACAAATATAATGGTTACGGAAGGAAATATGGAAATTATTGGAGGGAAGATTGTGTGCAGGTGCACAGGGGGTTAGATGGTGAAGTTATGAAGAAAGTGAGTGAGATAATATTATGGGGAGAGAGATAAGAATAGGAAAAATAAGATTAATGTATAAATGGGTCCTAGAAAAAAGATGCAGACGAAAAGTTGTCGTCGAAAGTAAATACAATCTGTTTATAAAGTGAGTACTCTGAAGACTTGTTGAGTGTGGAAGATAGAAAAGAGGTAGCTGGAAGCTGCAAGAGTGGAGGGAAGTATAGGACGTTTGAAATGCTTGCCGAAGAAACTGTTGAGAAAGGCAATTGGAAAATTAAGCGAGGGACGAATGGAAAAGATCAAGGATGTGATATGATTCCAAGTGAGACGAAGTAGTTCAGTAGTGATGATTCAGTGGCTGATGAGGATTTGGAAGCTATATCTTGTCTGGATGACAAGAAGGCTCCAAACGCGCTCTTAAGAGGAATAATTCTTCAACTGTATAAAAGTGACAGAAGCAACTATAAGATACATACAGGAATAACATTTGTGCACCAAGGAAGGCATATTGCAGGATTTTGATTGAGAAAGCAAAAGAGTGCATGAAGGCTGGTAGAGTTAGAGCACTGTGGGTTTAGACGATGGAAAGGGTGTGGGAATCATTTGTCAATCAAAGAACAGTTGTGTTAGGGTGTTGAGAAGAATGGTATGAGTTGTTTTGGGTCTACTGCAAGGCTTTAGGTGGGGTTGGTAGAGCTGTAAACTTGCAACATTGAAAACGAGAATTCAAATTATGATTGAGAGCTGAAGTTTAATTCTCTCATTTATTGCCAGTCACATCACTCATATGTATTATATGAAAAGTGATTATAATGCCATCAGTGCTGACGTGAAAATAGTTTTTTATGGAAATATACTTGAGGCAAAACAGCTGGTAGGAACATAAGTGAGTCTTACAGTATTTAATTTAATGTTAGTCATTCTATTATTTTTATTATTACTCTCTTGGTATTTTATTGATTTCAGTGTAATATTATGTATGAATAAGATTATGTTTGTCTGTAAAATTGTATAGACATACCAATTTTCAATAATTCTATCCTTGACAATGCGACTTGGAAATTTGTCACAAAACCCACCAGAGTAAGAAGAATGAAAGGAACATCTTGAAAAAGCAATGGAAGTCAGCAAACGCTGAGTTAGGCGCAAACTGTTGTGTGGATATTAACTGGGGATTTAGAATTACGGCTCTTTTATTGAAAGAGATTCAGACATTCAAGTAGATTTCATTATCTATTCTTCCAAAAATCGTGAACTTTTAATATTGTATATAAACTTGACATATTTTTGGGTGATTTCTTGTGCTGAAATGTTCATGGTGGACAGCCTGCTAGCGGTTTTATAACCAAGTCCTTATGATTCTGTGAGAACTCTAACCAGCCTCCTCATGTGGCCAACGTAGTAGGTCCCAAGAACGCGTTCTGGGTATGCAAACTTTACTCACGATAATCGAAGTCTAGAGGAACCGAGTTGATCCTTAAAGTGAAACACTGACCCGGTTGTTAGTGGTTTTGTACGATTAGGTTTAAGGTCTGCAGCAGGGATAACGTGTCGAAATACATGTAGGCCTTTTTTCTTCAATGTATTATTAATTATTCAGGGAAGGGAGAGTAGAAAATTTTTAATTTACGGTGCCGTAAAGAGGGCAGGTGGTTCATCTACCTTTTCATTTAGTATTTTGCTCAGGGCCCTTGAACACAGCATTGATGGAAAGCAATAACTTTAAAACTATTTCTTGATGAAAAGAAAACCAATTCAGTGTATGAGTAAAAGTTCTGTGGAGGTTTATTGAGTGAAACGCAAATATCCTTCCGGAATATTTACAGCCGACATCATAGCTTGACAGACTGGTAAGAGGCTCATTAAAACTCCTTTCTTGCTCAAAATATATTTCAGTCCAGTACTAGATGTGTGACAAAGGGCAAACACATGTCTAGAGAACAAGTGATACGTGCATGAAACACATTTCCCAAGAGCTCTCTTGAGCTTATAATTAGCAATATGATCAGCTACACAGAAACTGAGAGCGACTACCCTGCACCACTTCCAAGCGAGAAGCAACCATCAGTAGAGCAGATTCCGAGCCCTCTCTTCTGATGTCGTCTCTCCCAGTGTTGCGAGCAGTCCATAACTGAGCTCAGTAAATTTGAATTTTGGTGGGTAATTTGTATGGCATACTGCGACTTTAAAATTTTATAATTTCAAAAATTAAACCCCGAAAGACACCCCTCCAAAATATGAACTTTCAAAACAACTAAGTATCATGGCTGCATTTTTTACCGTTAATTCTCCACGGATATGTAAGGGTCCTCCTCACCCACCCTCCCCTTACCTCATGCCCCGAATGCCAAAAAATTGATATCTGGATATTAGGAACGGCAGAACGGATTTTTATGAAATTTGGCACGATTGTTGACCTTAGTGGATAATCTCTAAAGCTATAATTTCATCCCAATTGGTAGAATATTTTCAGAGTTATAAAGGGCTATAGTCGGGGTTTATATATATATATATATATATATATATATATATATATATATATATATATATATATATATATATATATATATATATATATATATATATATATATATATAGGCCCCAACCTTGCAATCAAAATATTCCCTCGCATTGGGACCGAACACAGAACTGTGAAGAAAGGCAAAGGCGTCCGAAACTGACTCTCGCAAAAGTAACAAACGAAGGTGAGACCCAAGTTATTGATAGTTGTACTACCTTTGGATTTGCCTTGCAGGCTGCTCACCTTTACATAACATGTGTTTTTAATGAAATTCCAACATAACGGTGGCTCAGCTGATAGCAGTTAAGTATTCTATGACCTATGAGACTTACTGTCAGTACCTTTGTTTTAGTGTTCATATGTATCCAGTATGCATATGTATATATATATATATATATATATATATATATATATATATATATATATATATGTGTGTGTGTGTGTGTGTGTGTGTGTACATAAATACATACACACTCAGACATATATACATATACTATAATATATAAATTATAATATAATATATAATTATATATCGTGGTATATATATATATAATATATAATATTTGTGTATATACGCACACACATATATAGCAGAATGAAACGTTTGTAAGTGAACAAAAGGAAAGCGAGAAAATCCGCAGGAATATCTTAAACAATTGCCCAAAACGGAGATTTTCAGTTTTTATTCAAAGGAGGTCGCCAACCCCTAGACTGAGATAACATATCAGCCACAAACAACAGCCTAGATATGTCATTAATTAGAAGAAAAAACAATACAAGTAACCTGCACGAAAACTCATGCATCAGTTTCACAGTAGTAATGCCAGAGATAAGTACGTTTAATTACAGTAATATTAATTTTTACTTAGATTTCGAATCATATAACAATGTATCAAGTTTGATGTAATATATCCAGTTATACGTTACACACATACACAGCCACTCACACACACACATATATATACACGTGTGTGTGTGTGTATGTATACACCTAATATGGAATATTTCATTATGTATCGTTATGACAAAATATCCACGCCAATTAAAAGTTATTTCATCAAAGCGATGAAAAAAAATATGCGACAGGCTTATCCTAAAATTGATTTCGTGAATCCTAAAGGAAATTATGAATTGCTTTTAGGAAAATCGACTCATCATGAGCTGTATTTTAAAATTCTAAGAAAGACAAACTAAAGAAAGGAATAGGAAATGAAAATAAAATTCTCAAAATTAGCGATTTCAAGGATATCCATAGATCGCATTCAGTCATGTTCCAAGAACCAAGACACTACTAAGACTTTAGAGTCCTTGGCAAAATGACAACATCGTTGGAGTTCGAACTTCGGGGCGGCAGTCGGTAGTCGGCACTTCGAGTTCGGGCATTTAGAACCTCGGAACTTCGACTGTGTAATATCGTTCGGGGTGTTAGACGTTTAACAGGAGTTTGCTAAGGACGCCTTTTGTTCCTCAGTGGAGACATGACTGGCATCTTCAATTCTTCCTTAATTTATCGTAGTGTAATTGGCCATGTTGTGAAGTTTTTAAGAAAAAAAAACGTATAACGCGACTGGACGGCAGTTGGCGCTTGGGATTCCCATCGATTGTTGTTACTTGGTTGGTTAAATTATAATGAAGCCCGGCTTTCTGAAAGGTAACGCTGGAACTTTACTATATCATTGCTAATATTGTATATTTGTTCAGGGAAATTTAGATTGTTGGTGCGTGTTTAGTCTCGTACAGATCTTTGGCAGTTATTACAACTATTTCTGTGGTATTTACCCATAATCTGACGTGAGTCAACACCCAAAATTTATTAGATTGTTACGGACATTTCTAAAACTTTCTTTTTCAGGATTTTTTTGGTACGCGTTTGGCTTAGATTTTCTATAATGGTAAAACTTCGCGCATGATAAAGCTGATTTTTTCAGCTACAGGTATGTTGGAGGTATTTTTTTCTGTATAGTGGAGTTCTAGGTTTTTTATCTTAAATTTTATTTTTAGATTTTTCGTAAAATAATTTTTGTATCAACCTTACTGTTTAAATTTGTCATAAATTTATTTCAACTTTTATAATTTATTTTGTGATAAATTTACTTAAATTTTTCTAATGATTTTGTTAATAAATTTACTTTGTCATAAATTATCTTTATTGATTTGTCAAATTTACCTTAATTTGTATATAATGTTCTTGAACAACTTCAGCTTATCCTCCACCCCTTTAGGGGCGGCGCCCCTGGAGGGGTGGAGGAGCCCCCATGTTCTGCGTAGTAGGTCTTAGGACCTACTATGCAGGTTCTTGGGCGGTATTTTGCTTTTTGCCCACTTGCTAACTAATAACAGAAATTTCAGGTGGTAAGTACAGTCTTATTCTATTACTTAGTTTTCTTGTAAGTTCAGATAGGTATTGGGTGTTTAAATATGCTTGGCTACCCCCCCACTCGCTTAATTTTACAAAAGCTCCGTAATGTTTGATGAAGTTAAAAATGGTTATGCCATCTAATGGCAATATGCAGCATTAAAACAACTCATATGTACATGTCTGGCGTCTTGGTATGTGTTCAGAATGTTAACTTCCTGAAAAATTTTAAAGTTTGTGGTTAGGTTGGGTCAACTAAGTTTTGGTCAATATTCAAAAAGATTTTTTCCCGAATTTAAGTATTAAAGTGTGAAGTTTTAGCGTTAGACTTTATAGAATTTTCGGAGGATTCGAACTTGGTATTTAATAATTCTCAGCCAAAAAATTCCGGTTATAGGAGTTATACGAAGCTTCCTAAATGCAGGGGTCATTTACGGTAATAGGGCTTTCTTACCCAATAGCTAATCTCTTGAATTTTCCCTTGACAGATGTCCAGGGAAATGTTTGGGTTTCTGCAGTTAACAGATGGAGTTAGTTTTTATGAAGTCTGGCATTAACTCATAGGTAGGAACTTTCAGCTGTTAACAGACAATACGAAAGAAATTTTTATAAGTTGGAAGTAGGGAGATTTTGAGTCACGGATTGTAGTGTCTGTTGTAAGTGGGGTGTAGTGAAGTTAAGTTTGTCAAATGTTGGTTGGTTGTGATATTATAAGGTCACTCATAGTATAAGTAGTATATTTATGATAGTCCACTAACATGAGTTTGCCCATATTCCGAGTAATATAAAATCAGTTTGTTACTCCTATGAACATGGGCAATGAGTTTACGGTTATTGGGGAGCTGATAACAGGACAACTCATTCCCGTTAGTCATATCGGACAGCTCTTGTTTCTATAAAAAAAAAACTAAAATAGTTGATATAATAAAGTTGTTGATAGTAAACAGGCAAGGTTTTAGTTAACAGGCGCAACGGTGATAATTTAACATTTTTATTCCGTAACATCCTTTAAATTTCATAATTCATGCTAGTTACTGTTCGTCCAGCAAACAACTGACTTGTCATAATTTGTCATATATCCTCGACAGCTCGATGAATCTGGCTGGTTCTTGCCCAACGCTGAACTAACAACCATGCAAACGCGAGGGCATTGATTTTTTTCTTTTTTATAGACCATAGCAGTAGACAAACAACCCAACCCGCTATGCAATTTTAAGTTAACTCTCAAAATGATACAACCAACTTACATTCATTAGCTCAATAATGGCTATAGCTGGGCTAACAACGCAGAGAAACACACATTTCGAACTTACAGATTAAAGAATTGCATAGAGATACTCAGGGCTTTACTTTACATTTCGCAAGATAGTCTTGGCTACCAATGACATACCTTAGGTGACTATACACAAGGGAGGAATTCTGGACCACGTGTGGGTCTCTTGATAACACGGAAAAACTGTGTAAAATTGAACAAACTTACTTGCAGTGTCTTATAGTGATCGTATACAGCGCTCTGAACATGCTGAAAGTCCTCGCAAAACAAAGGGTAGCCTCTATTAGAAACTATGGAAATGACGGTGCGGGACTTAATCATTCTGCACAGATTCGGCCTTGGTCCAAGAAGGGCCTTTGATTCGGCCATCAACCAGTTTTCTGGTTCAGAGACACCTGCGCTTCCTGCTCACTTCAGTTTTAGAGGAGAGTGGATGAGAGCTGTTCTGCAGCAGCTTATATAAGGCCACTTCCAGAATGTTGCAAAATTCCTGATTTAGACATCTCCAGTTTCTCTAGAGCAAACCTCTTGTTGAATGAAAGTACAACCAACTGTACACTTTACAGAAGCATTAAGTGTTTCCAACGAAATGACATCGGCAATTTTCTATTCAGAACCTCCATGTACGCGCTCGTGTAATCGCTTTTTCTACTAATACATATTACAACGATTATTAAAACTATCAGATGGGAGTTTTTATGTTGGCAAGATTCCTGCAGTAAGTTTTTGTCGACATAGCTTTTCAATGAAATATTTTTATATTTGTACTTGTCAAGTCAGTTGGATTAGTACTCGTGAACTTTTCAACATTTTTAAAATTTTCTTTAGATCTCACAATGCTATATATAAAATCTGCTAAGAGCTAATAATTATGGTTGTGGATACTAACAACTTCTATATAATTTTCATAGCCAGAATACAGAAGAATCAAGAAAAGCATGGTTGTGTGAAGTGAAGATGCGCAGAGCGCGGTTTCAGACGATGGCTGAGGACGACGACGACTGTGATAGTTTGCTGCCAGAATTTGCCTTCCTTTGAAGTGACTTACACAAGCCTCGAATGAGTAAGTCTTCAGAAGACTCCGCCTGGCTCCAATATTTCCAATTGAAATAGAATATTTCAGAGGACTTCAACTGGCATGACGAACTATAATAGCCTTGAAGGTTTCCTAACTTTACAAAATTCAATTTCATGCCAACATCCGAATATTTGGAAATTTATAAATATACTAAAGCTGGAGGCGATTTTGGCGCAAGAAAAGAAAAGTGATTTGGAATGTTGAGTGCTAGAATAGACTGATAACTTTAAAGTATGATCCTTGCCAGAAAGTGTGTTTCTAGCTGTAGCATATAGTCTGTACCATGTTGGTTTTAGTAAATCTTTTTATATTGTCACACTTTTTAGATTTTTGTCCCCCCCCCCCCAAAAAAAAAAAAAAAGCATTTCTTTGAATATTTTTCCTTAATTTTCTTTTAAAAATTAAATTATCACTTTATACATGTTATGAGTGTCCAGGAATGAGTGTCCAGGAATGAGTTTCCCTGGCACAGTGTTTTACTCTATGAACAGAATTAGGGTTCATATAATACACAATGAATTTTACTGTGTACACAAGCAACACGAGTTTAGGCACGCCAAGTGGGCAATCACTGTTCCCATAACCCATTCCACTATACTGACTGACAAGAGTATGGAGCCAGAATGATGCGATTGTCTGGTAGAAGCTAGAGAAAATATAAAACAGCTGGAAGTGCCCGATCGATGGGCATGCCTGATTATGTGGACAGGCCATTACTCTTATGTACGAAAGCATTGAGTTTTTTTCTGTGGGCAAGCAATGAGTTTTACTCATGACCATAAGCGATAAGTTTATAACTTATACAATAACATATACAAGAAGTGATACTCGAGCACAAGTTTGGAAGGTACTCTGGAACACTGGCAGTGAGCGTTTTGTTCATAAATACTGTCTGAGTTTGTAATTATGCTGATTGAACACTGGCAGTAGTTCAATGTTACCCACGAATATTAGCTGTAGTTTTGTGATGCCATCCATGAACGTAAGCAAAGAATTATTTTCCATCTACCCTTTCAAATGTGTGTTAGGCTCTGTGAACACAGTAAATGGTACTATCGGTACTTCCATATAAAGCTGTTCGTGATCACAAGGCATTGAGACATTCATACTATCCTTAAATAAGGGCAGTGCTTTGTGGGGCAGGTCCTAACATAAGCGGGAACTGTGATGCCTCCTTGAATAGTGCGTTGTAGAACTGTTCATGACACGGAGTTTGGAATGCCATCCATAATAAAGGCATGAGTTTCCAATGATATCCATTGAGAAGGTTTTGAGTATGTGAAGTACACTAACATAGATGGTAAGGGCGTGACGAAATTAGTTCGATGCAATTATTGGTAACCAATTTAGTGAATGCGATGTTGTAATGAACCAGTATGGAACGTTTAAAATACAGTATACTAAGGTAGATGTAGTCTTTTTGATAATGACTAATGGCAAATCTGATTTATGGTGCAATAATTTCCTCCCTAACAAGAGCTTATTTGACACCCCTTCGTTGCTTTATTTTAAAGTTCCGCGGTTTCTTGACTTTTACCTGAATTTTGGAAATATCAAAGTTATATTTTTAAGAATACGACTTTGATCATAGTATGTGGGTAATCTTTTTTTTTGGCGATTTTCAGAATAGAAAATTTATTAAGGTTTAATATGAAATTTTTGATTTAAGTGGTTTGTACGCATAGAGCAAATTTTTAAATTAGTGTCGTCAGAGGCAGGATAGCATTGTAAAATATTTGTTTGTTATAAAGCCTTAATGCATAATTGGTGCATAAAATCTTAACTCGTGACCAAATCCTTACACAAGACGTATAAAACAGCCACTCCTTTACAATGGTACTGCTCAGATGATGACATACATGGAAAAAAAAAGAAAATGATTAGTCTAAAGACTTCTTGCTCGCCGTGCCACTTGTTACGTGGTGCCATGTAAATTTTCCCTTGGCTCTTGATGGGCCCTCACGTCGTTGTTTGAACTTATGTCAATGGCCCATCAAGAGCAAAGGGAAAAATCTCTCGACTTACCACCCAAAATCTTAAGGTTCTTTGCAGCGTAGCTTCGACCGCTAGCTGCAACTACTATAATTCATTTTACTGTACCTCCTTTCATATTATCTTTCTTCCATCTTATTGTCCACCCTCTCTCAACGATTGTTTCATAGTGCAACTGCTTTGTGGTTTTCCTCCTGTAACAACTTTTCAAACTTTTTACTGTCAATTTCCGTTTCAGCGCTGAATGGCCTCAGTTGCCTCAGTGCTTGGCATCATGCGAAAAATCTGTATTAATGAAAATAAAATCAAAGTAAAACCTTATATTTCTCATGTGATATAAATTATTGTCATAAGGCTATTCAGCTAGGTTTAGAAGCTGAAGAGGCTATGGTATTTGTTCAAAACAGCTGAAAACTGTCCAAGAGAAGGAAGATAAGTTAGCTGAGAGAGAAGACGTGAGAAGAAGAGAAGCGATGGCCAAGAGGGAGAAGGAAAGGGCCGAGAAGCAGAAAGGAAGGGATGAGGACGACGATAGGAAGTTCATGCTAGAAATTACTCAGAGAGAGAGAGAGAGAGAGAGATTTAACTTAGCTAAAATTAAGGAAGTGCCTTTGGTAGGAGTTCCATTGAAGCGGCGTTTTACGAAAGCGCTGATCCCCATGTTATAAACGCGTCCCGTTTTTCACGAAAGCGCGGTTTTTATTATTATTTTTTTTTTTTTTACATCAAAAGGGCGGCTGACATTTGTATCATAAACGCGGCGGCGTTAGCCAGACTTTATCGTCTGTTGCCCCCAGCTCAAAATAAAAATGTGAAAATCTCCGAAATCTTGATAATTATATACAGAAAGTCTGGAAACAATCTTAGGCAAAATGAAAGCAGGTTTCGGTCAAACTGTTTAGTGTTCATGTCACAGTGTCATTGTTATATTGCTCAACATGGAGCCAAAGGAAGCAACAATTGCTGAAAACAGATGGTCCGTCGCTAAACTTGCCCTGAACTTTCCTTCTTTAGTGTCTTGAGCATCAGCTTGATGACTTAACAGGGAGAATGGAAGGTCCTTATTTGGATAAAGGA
Organism: Macrobrachium nipponense; assembly: GCF_015104395.2. Lineage (NCBI taxonomy): Eukaryota > Metazoa > Arthropoda > Malacostraca > Decapoda > Palaemonidae > Macrobrachium > Macrobrachium nipponense. Next base: position 43,927,441 of record NC_087213.1, read on the forward strand.
GACCGTGCACCCCATGCTTTCTCAGGAAGTACCTGAATTTTGGCATAATTTGAGGAATTTATTAAATGGATATGGTCAGTCCAAGTTTAGTTTATTGCCTGACTTCATGTGTGGCCTCCTTGTATTGCCACACCCTTCAGCCCGTGTTGAAAAACACTTTTCCCAATTATATCAAGTGAAGGCAAAACAAACGCCGCTCTTTTGATGGCATGTTTTGTCGAGCTTTTTGAACATGGTTGCAATTTTGAATCTGCGCTTTCGTAATACGCTCCGTTGAAGAAGGTAAGCTCGTTAGATCTCTGCCCAAGAGTTGCCTCTTAATGCAGACACAGAGGAGACAAACATTACCAAAGATTTGAAAAAGATTGCTGCGTTTTATAAGTGAGACAAAGACGATTGCCCCGTGTTGCTAGGTATTCTCTCACGCGGTAGAGTATTGAGGGCATATTGCAATCTTGCACCTGAAATGGCTGACAATTGAGGATTTAAGACATGAATATGTTAAAGAATTTTCAAGTTAGTTCTAATTCTTAGAGGAAAAAATTTAGGGAGAGCACTGGGTAGCAGGGAAAGTTACGTTGTTCAGGTTGTTTGTCGTATGCGTCCGTACTTCGAAAAATGGTTCGAGTTATCTAATGTCTCGGAGACTTTTGAAGGATTGCGATTTTATGGTAATGGGCCAGGTACATTGCTAATTGTTCTAAGGAATTAAGGGAATTTCTTTTAGAGAAAGGTTTCCACCGCTCATGAAATACCTGTTTCTGCTGATAATTGTATGATAGATCATGGTCCTGCCAAATGTAAGAAGGTAAAATCTAAGACTACTGTCGATAAGGTAAAGAATTCAGATCTCAAGAACATTAGCATAGTCTCTGTTAAATGTCACTTGCGTTGTCAATCAGGTCACATTAAACCCAATTGCCAAGATTAGTGTTGCTTTAGCCAGAGAAGAGAAACCTTCAAATTGCATAATTGATATCAATGGTAAAGTCTGGTTTTCCGGCTGGAGTAATTTTTCATAATGGCTGTAATACCGTTGTAATAAGGGAAGATTAGATTCCAAAGCACTTGAAATTGGGGAAACTACTCAAGTTTATAATTTTCTTGGTATTCCTATTCATCTACCTGCAGTATTAGATCAAAATTCTTCTCTGGAAAGGTTAATGCAATAGTTGTTTCAATTAAGTGAGCTGATATATTAATTGGTTCCATTCCTGGCTTGATACGCAATGTAATCAATGGATTAGATATGATAAATGGAGGGGCTGAAAGAAACACTCACGATGTTAATGTTGAAACTAGGCCCCAACAGTTACGGTTGGCTAAACCAGTTTTACCCTTAGAAAATAGTGCTCCTGATATTACCATCAGGGTTGGGGCGCCTCAGTGGCGTGGTTGGTATAGGTCAGAGATGTGTATTTCTGGTGATAGAAGTTCACACTCTACGTGGTTCGGAAGTCACGGAAAGCCGTTGGTCCCGTTGCTGAATAACCACTGGTTCCATGCAACGTAAAAACACCATACAAACAAACTATCAGGGTTGGAGTAACTACACTTGACGATATGAATTACAATTACATATTAAATTACAATTATAATTCAATTTGGAAATAGCAATTAAATTACAATTACTTAACAAATTCAATTTCAATTACAGTTAGGATTATAAGGGAATTGGGTGCGAGAGAAACGCCAATCCTTGGCACAGGAAACAGTGTACGGAGGCGAACAAATCGAGCCGATAGGGTTTCATAATTTATTTCCAGAAATGTAAGGCCTTGTCCACACTAGTGGGCACTGTTTGACGGCAAACGCTGTTCCTATAACACGTTGCACTATACATGGTGGGAAGGTGAGCGGAGTATGGAGCCAGAATGATGCGCTTGTCTGGTAACACTGCTTCAGAAGTGACAGAAAATATAAACAGCTAAAAGTTCTCGACGCCGACGGGCAGGCCCGTTAGTGTGGATAAGTGATAGAACTCCCAGGAGCGGAGCACCATGAAATTCAAGTTTTATAAGCAACCCATCACTCCTAATTGAGCCAGACCCTTACTACTCCTATTTTATAATTACAATTCGATTATAGATTATATCATCCGGTAATTAATTAAACTACAATTACTATAATTTCATTTTCAATTATAATTACACGACATTCTTTAATCAATTAAATTACAATTACTCCAACCCTGGTCACTGTAGACCCTGAAGAATTTGCTAATGCTCAACGTTCATGTCAGTCCTTAGAAAGGTCAAGTGGTTTTGGAGACAAAGGAAGAAATATCTGGCTAGAACAGAGTTGTGAGATATATTGAAAATAATTGTTTGATATATCGAGGATGTGTAAAATGTAAAAACACTGAATATGTGGGATGCAGACAGTTGCTAGTTCCTTTAAAGTTTCGTAATGCTGTAATGTAGCTTGGTCACGAATCCTTAATCACAATCCATTTTTCATCTGGAAAAACATGAGATGAAATATTACGCAAGATCTTTTGGCCGAGTGCCTGGCCAAATATTTCTAGGTTTTGTCGGTCACGTCATTCTTGACAGAAATCTGGTCCAAAGGTATAGAAGCTTCCTATGTCATTTAGCAGTGCCTTTTAGTGAGCCTTTCTCACGTATTGCCTGTGATATAGTTGGCCCAGTCACTCCTACCTCTAGTCGTGGTCATAGATATATATTGACTATCACTGATTTAGTTACACGTTATCCACATGCCAGATCTTTACGCAATCTAGATACTATTACAGTAGTTGACGTTTTCTGTAGCGTAGGAGTTCCAAGGGAAATTTTGAGTGATTGTGACCCAGTTCAAATCTGATTTGATGTCTGAAATTCATAGGCTGTTTTCTATTTAACAGTGTATACTAGTCCTTACAATGCTGCTTACAATGGAACTGTTGAAAGGCTGAATGGAAGGTTTGACTTGATAATTCAACTGAAAGGGACAGATATATTCTAGTAGTCTTGTTTGCCTATCGTGAAATACCCAATGACAGCTTGAAATTTAGTCCTGTTGAACTCTTATGTGGGGGTACTTTAAGGGCTCCTCTGACAATTTTTCACGAGTTGAAAGCTAATGATCATGTTGAAGATAATGTAAAAACTACATATCAGTATGTCATAGACCTTAGAGCAAAATTGCAAAAAATGACAAAGGTTGCCGTATCAAATGCAGAGGTAAGTTCTATTAGGTATAATGAGTATTTTGATAGAAAGGCTAAACCCAGGAAATTGAATAAGTGGAGATGAAATTCTTGTTATGCTCCCTACCAATTCTGGTAAGTTTTTGATGCCATGGAAAGGTCCATCATATGTTATTGATGGTTGCCACAATAATGGAGTAGATTATCTTGTGAAAGTAAGAAAACGTGGCGGGTTATACCATGCTGACATGATTAAACGCTGTTATAGGAGAAAAGAAGGTAATGTTCTGCTGAAAACTGTTGAAATTAAATCTTCAAATGGCTTGTTTTCGATAAGTTAATTAATACGAGTGATTGTTCCAACAGTGGGAATACAGAATTTTGGGATAGTCAACCTAATCCCGATCACATAAACCCTAATATCACAGAATTGCAGAAATCTAAATTACAGGGTTGGTTAGAAACATTCAAAGATGTCATTTATGATGAACCAGGTGTTACTAGAATCCTAGAACATCATTTACTTAAGATTTTCCATTTTAGTGTAAGAACTATCCAATACCTATTAACTTGGCAGAAACATTCAATGAACAAGTTGATAAATGAAGGCTTTGGTTTGGATATAATTGAACATTCCAATTCTCCTTATTGCTCACCAATGCAATGGTGCTTGTTAGGGCAGCAGATGGTTCATGGCGTTTGCGCACTTATTTCAGAGATATAAACACTGCTACCATACGTGATGCCGAACCAATAATGCCAAGTAGTACAACAGTCACTCCATGAATTTTCTGGTGAGCGCTTTTTATTCTGAACTCGATTTATGTAAAGGATACTGGTAAGTTCCAGTGACTTTAGAGCCAAAGAAATATACTGCTTTTGCTGCAAAATGTGATTTAATGCGGTTTAAGAAAATGCATTTTGGATTAAAAACTGCATGTGCAACTTTTGTAAGATTATTGCGCAAAGTGCTTGCGAGTCTTTCTAACACGAGTTGTTATTTTGATAACATAGTTATATATTCTAGTAATTTTGATGTTCACTTAAATCACATTCAGATGGTTTTAGACAGGTTAAGGGAACATGGATTAACCGTTGGACAAAGTAAATGCTTCTTTGCATATGAAAACTTGAAGGACTTAGGATTTTCAATAGATAATAATACTTTGTGTCCTTTGGATGACATAGTTGAAGATATAGTTAAAAGACCCTTAACTACTACCAAAAAGCGGTTAAGGTCATTTATGGGAAAACTGTGATTTTTCAAGAATGTCTGCTTCTTTGACTGATGCCCTCTATAAAGGAAGCAAGAATTTTTTGCAATTGTCAGACAACCCGGTTAAAAGTTTTCAGGAATTTAAGAAATATTTTTCCTGAAATGAACAAGATTTTCTTCTTAAGAACTGATACTTCAAATGACGGAATGGTGTTGTGGTGCTACAGGAGACTGAAAGTATCCTGGAACCTGTTTTTGAGAAATTCTCTCAAACTGAGAAACATGACTCTTCCATAGAAAAGGAGTGTTATGCCATGGTATGGGGAATCCAAAGATATTAGGAATATCTTTATGGGAAAGAATCTGTACTTCAAGCAGACCATTTACCACTTGTGGTAATCATTTGAAGAACCTAAAGAATAAAAATGACAGGTTACTGAGATGGACATAAGTTTGCAACCTCTTTCCTTTTGCGTGCATTATTTATTAATGGGTCAGGTAATATTGCAGTTGATATGTTAAGCCGATGTCTTCAAATGACTTATGTGAAATTTGTTTATACTTTTTTAAACAAACTGAGCAATAGATGGAACATCTGTAACTCAGGCGCTTTAATATCCTTGGGGAGTTTCGTTTCCTCTTGTCTCGTAGGCGATGAGAGAGAATGTAAAACTCCCTTTATTAACTAAAGCAGCCATCCACTGACCAACTTCGTCCCTCTCTCTTTGATACACCATTTTCATCTGACGACCACTCTGCCATACGTGACGAGTGCTGATAGTTTTCTGCAAGTTGTTGTCAGTTTTGGTTCTATGCCTGTGTGGACCCTAGCAAAAATGTCACTTTGCCGATTGATCTCCGAGGAAGTGCAGATGAAACCGACTGCTGATTTGTCTGATCGCTTTTCTTTATGTTGGCTCCAAGCGTCTTGTTATCTTTAATCGTTCTGACTAAATCTATTGCTCTGGGCAATTATAATTAATTTACTTATAATTCTTATTGTGCGTAATTACTGTATATTTGTACATGGACATTTGATGTATTTACATAAATATATTAGTGCCTTAATATTTCGTTTTTCTAATTGAGAACCGTGTTTTTGAACTATGTCAATGGCCCATCAAGAGCAAAAATAATCTCTAACGCATCGCCCAAAATCTTTGACACAAAACTGATCTACGGTGCAATCATTTCTTCCTTAACAAGAGCTCATATTGCACAACTTCGTTGCTTTATTTCAAGGTTCAGCGGTTTCTTTAAAATTTACCCGTATCCTTGAAAGATCAGAGGTATTTTTTAAGAAGGCCACTTTGACCATATTATGTGGGTTATCTCAATATTGATTTTGGCGAATTTAAGAATATTACATTTTCCAATTATCAATGTACAAATTTTGTTTGAGTGGTTTCTACATATAGTGAAAATTTTTAACTTTAAATAGCGGTAGAAGTAGAGTAGCATTGTCAAGCATAAATTTTTGTTATAGAGCCTTAATGCATAATTATGGTATGAAATTTATGTGATAATCTTATTCCAGATGGTTACAAGTTTCTGGGTATTGATTGGAGAAACGTCCCTATTGCAAGAAATATTGGAGTTAACGTTCTCTTTACGTGGTTGCCAAGTAATTGCCGTTTTCTGTTGTCGTTGTTTTTTGTTACTAGTCACAACTTGCTGGAGGAACCAGAATTCAAGCAAAATTAATATACAGTGTTGGGCTGATATTTCTAGGAATCCATGATGTCGACGAGATAGATGTAGGCTTCCATCAGTTTAATTTCTAAATTTTCCATGATGGGCTTTTCATTAAAATCCTGATGTGTTTGTGATTTAGGTGTCTGGATGTTCTGCATTCGGAAACCTTCCAACTTGCCTGTGTATTATAATTGATTTGTAATTAATGAAAAATGCATCTTTAGTTTTCAGACTTTGAATATTCCTCGGCATTTTTATCGGGGAAAACAAGGTTTACCATCCATGGAATCACAGATGTTGAAGGTAAAACTACTTAATTTAGAAATATAACAGACCGTGTTAACAGTATTCACGTTTGAGTGAATACACACGTGAAAGGCCTATATCAAATTTTAAACTTGAGCAAATGAATGCAACCCACTCTCATGGAATTGTTGGAAATTCCATTTGTTCAACAATTAGTGGAAATGTGATTTGGGCATTGGCTGTGACGACTCAAATGCCCTTGGCTAATTTGTGGGACATCGAGCTGAAATCTGACTCCATACAGTTATTTATATAAATGTATAGTACCAAGAGCGCCGTTAATATATTGGGAGCAAAAAGAAAAAAAAAAAATCACGTAAACACGTAATTTAACTGCTTGAGAACAATTTGTAAATAGAAGATAAGAATAAATATCAAATCATTCGTGCATGGAGCGAATACAAAGAAAGAATTTCCACTCACTGGTATGAAAAGTTGATAATGTGATGGTCAGCTACACTTCCATGGACAAAGGTCTTAAGCTTTCTGGCTGAATATAGGATTAACGCAGGTGAAAAGGATTTTAAGTTATGCATGATGAAAAAAAAATCCGAAATACCGAAGTTAAATTCTTGTTAAAGTATTACGCTGTTTTTAATGGAGGGTGGGGGCAGGGGGAAATTTGGATGTTCATATAATGCTTTGAGATGGAAAGTTTCTTTTACCAAAAACATTTAATTATTTGTTTTAACGATTTCCGTTTAATAGGTAACTCTGATTCCATTCAGTTTATTACGTCACTAGTATAGAGTAATGACCATTCATTTTCACAACTATCCACGAATGGGTGCGTCGTCAATGCACCTCAGGCTCTCATCAGGCTCTTTGTAGCGTTCCTTCGTCCTCTAGCTATAAACCCCTTGCTTTCCTTTACTGTACCTACGTTCGTATTCGCTTATGTCTTTCTTTCCACCCTCTCCTATCAATTATTTCATAGTGCAACTGCAAGGTTTTTCTCCTGTTGCACCTTTCAGACCACTCTACTCTCAATTTTCCTTTTCAGCACTGAATGACCTCGTAGGTCCCAGCATTTGGCCTTAGGCTTAAATGCTACGTTTTATTTTATTTGTGCCTAAAACCAATTTAAAGATTAATAATTCTCAGGACTGGTTGTTTAGGATAGTCACTTGCGGATACTATTGGCTTAGTGAGTTTGTGAATTTGACACCGAACAGGAGATAAATGAAGAAAATAGTCGAACTTGTAATCAAAGACGTCTGGAGGATTTTAACACGACTGCCGTCAGATGTGGAATGCTTCGCGTGGATGTATCATATGAAATGGTATTTGTGTTCCTGGTCTCTTTAATTGTTATCCTTTCTGTTGATTAAAAATATGAAAACTGTAAACTACTGAAATTTGTAAATCGGTGAATGCAGTAAACTACAGGTTATATAAAAAACTAATTATTACATAGGCCCCATGTTTTTCAAATGAAATCTCGATACGGTTTTTAATAAACTGGTAGCTCAAGAACAGAATGATTCTGGTAAAATGTTGTTACCTTTTAAATACATCTAGTTAACTGTAAACAAATATAACTGAGAAACTGGTACCAGACGCGGACAATAAGCCGTATAGTGAAAGAAGTAATTCTAAAATTATGGAGGTTACTTACCAGGATGATCGTCTTAGTTTATTTGGAAAAAGCTTAGCGACACTAATGGTTTCTTTACGAAGACATCTCGGGATGCTGCTAAGTCTGTGTTTGCGCAAATCGTGCCGTCGTTTAATATGGGTCGTGCTTTTGTAAAGGCCAAAAGATTTGCTTAGCGAGCTTCATCTAACTGAGCGCTCTTTTGGGGGAAAAGCCGGAAAGGAAAGAAGAGTCGAGGAATTGGAATTGGAATCTAGAATTTACATCAATAGCCAAGAGCTGGAACCTATGAGGTCATTCAGCGCTGAAAGGGGAACTGACAGTAAGAAGATCTGAAAAATGCAACAGGAGGAAAACCTTGCAGCTGCACTCTGAAACAACTGTTAAAGAGGGTAGAGAGTCAAATGGAAGAGAATATGAAGGGAGGTACAGAAAAAGGAATGAAACAGGCTGCAGGTAAGCCGAAGGGACGCTGCTAAGAACCTTAAGTGATGCCTACAGTGCACCACGTGAGATGCACTAACTGCACTATACACCTACAGGAGAGTTGAGGAATTTCTCAAGCTGAGGATGGCAAACTCAATAAAGAATTGTTTAGTCCAAAGAGAATAGATCAGAGATTAGGGCGAGGAGGTGAGGAGAGAAAACAAATTGCTTAGGACGAGGAATAACATCAAGTATAAACCCGTCTGCCTCCAGATACAACCCCTTTCATTCCTTTCACTGTACCTTCGTTCATATTCCCTTTTTTCCATCTTACTTTCCACCCTCTCCTGAAATTGTTTTGTAGTGCAACTGCTTGGAGGTTTTCCTCCTGTCACACCTTTCCAACCCTTTTACTGTCTATTTCCGTTTCACATCTGAATGACCTCATAGGTGCCAACGCTTGCCTTTGGAATAAATTCTATATTCCGATTCCAATTCCAATTCCAATACGTACGTGATTGTGCAGGACACTTGGGAATGATGGTTTGTGTTTATAGTTCAGGGAACAAACGCCTCCTATAAGGGAGCCGTGTGACCTCATGGCATCTAGGCTCCGCAGGGGTTTAGTGCTGTCAATGCACCTCACGTGGGCCACTGTAGGCATTACTTAAACTTCTTTGCAGCGTCGCCTCGGCTCCTAGCTGCAACTTCTCTCTTTTCTTTCACTGAACCTCCGTACATATTCGATTTGACTTTCCTCTCTAAAAATTGTTTCCTAGTGCAACTGCGAGATTTGCTTCCCGTTACACCTTTCAAACCTTCTTACTGACTCTGTTTCTCATTCAGCGCTGAAAGATCTTACAGGTCCCAGGGCTTGGACTTTGCCTAAATTCTAGTATTTTGACCATGGCATTTAAGGCGGTATTTAAGGCCTTGTCCACACGATCGGTTATCGCCCGGTTGCGTTGGTCCTTCAACCGGCAACATCTCCCTTGGTAGGCCCGTGCACGATAAAGGGGGAAAAAAAAAACCAGCCGCGTGTATAGTAATAATCATTGATGTGCAAAACATCAAGAACAGAGCGCATAAAATTTGAGCCTATATGAACAATGCTGTATAAAATTAGTATTGGGAACATTGTGAATAACTGCGATATATATATATATATATATATATATATATATATATATATATATATATATATATATATATATATATATATATATATATATATATATATATCATACATATATATATATATTATATATATATATATATATTATATGTATGTATATATTATATATATATATATATATATATATATATATATATATATATATATATGTATATATTGTTATGTGGCAGGTCGACGTATAAGATTTTATTTTGGAAAATCCTGAGAAGCTGGCTCTACTTTCAATTCTTTGGAAATGACAACTGATAAAGGGGGCCTGCCTCATGTGAACAGAAAATGAAGGTATGTATCATTAGTAAAAACTATCACAAAATACTTTCAAAAGGATTGAAGGCAAACATATTATGTCCACTTATAATTCACTAGGGTAATCAGAAGAATAATAAAATTACTGGAGGTCCCACCGGCTCTGCGGCACTGTATCATTACTGAATATTATGTACAATATCAAGAACAAATGTCCCATTGGGTTGCAAGCAAAACACTAAAACTAGTAAGTAAATATGGTGTCGGAATCAATGAGGGAACTTTCAAAGATAACACATGAGGTGGAGCACTGTAAGCAAGGATGGCTCCCAATGAGGTTTCGGGATTCTTGTCCCAAAGAATGGCACTGGCAGTAAAAGTGATGAGTTGCACTGTTGAACTACAGAAGATGGCACACAGCAGGGAAGTCTACACAAATCTGCAAAGCATGTAACATTGTAACACAAGGGATAACAACAGGAGAAGCTTATGTCCCTGATCAAAAAGATGTCACAAATGCACAGTAAAAATCACTGGGGTCTCTGAAAGAGACAACATAGTAAGATCACGGGAATAGGAGAACAGGTGGAACAAAGAATGAGTGCAAGGAATGGTAGGTGGGGGTTGACAACAAACTTCCAATTCACATTACCTGAGTCCATGGGCGAGACTTGAGTAGATTGAGTCAGAGAGTCAGAGGAAGAGCTTTGTCCCTTGCAGTTTTTCACCAAGGAATGAGATAAGGGAGCACTTCATGGTTCCACCTCGGGCAGCACTCAGGTGACTTCAGGGTGACCGCTTCAAGAGGTTGTCAGGATTGGATGTTGAGCAGAGCTGGTTCCCGAAGGTATGGTAGGAGTGTAAACTAGCCGGTAGGATCTTCACTAAGACAGCAGTAGGGCATAGAGCCGGGTAGGAAGGTTAGGGCAGATTGCCGCATTGGAAGGCTAGGGCTATGTGCTATTTGGGAAGGCACGCCGGCCAATATATATATACCCAGATCGGAAGTCGTGTTTTTGACATCTGTCAAAATAGATGCGACATTGACATTTCTCATTCCTTTGGTCTCGTCGGTAATCACGGTAGTTACCTGAAAAGGTCATTGGAAAGCCTGTAGAGATGGGAATAGTGGAGAGAGTGTAAAGAGGTGCAAACTGCTCTGGGAAGGTGATTAACATGATTAACAATTACTATATTATAAGGAAAAATGAATGAGTCAAAGCTAGAGGTGATGGAATGCGTAAACAATGGTTGTGTTTATGAAAATTTGGGATGTGCCAAAAACCCGTTAGTGCATTTCTTGGTTGAATAAACTGTGGATGCTGACAACGTTAGACCGCTCAAGTCTAGGTGGTGAGTATGGATGTGCAAGTTGATCCAGCAAATGTGTACATGCAGTATGTAACATGAGTGATGGGGCTGGGTATCAAATAATCTTTACGTCACAAAGAACCTTTTAGAATAAGTGCATCTGTCTGTATGTATGCGCATCAAGGCCGGTGCAAGTGCAATATAATCTGATATCAAATTGGAAGTGATTCAGTAGCCTACCGACCATTTAAGTGATAATCAGTGAGACGAGGCTGGGAGAAATGGCACACAAAGGTCCAATAAAGAGGTGAGACAGTCTTTTGAAAGTGAGTAGATTTTGATTATTATTGCATCCAGGACAGGGGGACAGTTCTCCCACATTTGGTTTTTTCTATAATCTTAATGCATTAATATGAGTCTACTATTGTTCCTCAATTGGGTTTTTATTAACAGTGCAGTTTCCCCCCATATATACAACATTTTGTTAATTTACGATAATAATTTGCTCTGTATATCTATTTTTATGGACATCTGTGCGATGATGTTTTTTATGCTATGTTCTGATAGACATGATTCTTGTTTGCTTTTAGATGGATCATAAAATCCATGGTGAGGAAATTCTTGACAATTGTTCATGATTTCGGTCATAAAAGACAATGACAGTCCATACATTAATTAAGGGAAGAATGTGGTATAATACAGAAATAACTAATATGAGGAATATGACATTTTGGGGATAGGATGTACAACATTTCATAGGATGAGTAATATGAGTAATATGTCTCATTTTGGATGTGTTGTATGGCATTTATTTTTGGGGATGATCTTATGAGGATTTGATTAGTGATTTATTTGCCAGAAGTAAGGACACTTCATATCTTGACTTCATCTCATTTTCCATTTTTCAATATTATCATGCTAAGTTTTGGGAATAAGGGTCGTATTTATGATAGTTCTGAGTTTGGTTTTAGCCTGAGTTTTTTGATGATATAAATAATGATAGCGGATATTCCAGTTGATGATTTTCCCTAAGGTAGGTGTCATGTTGTCTCTCTTCTTGTAGGGTAGATGTTACCATTTCTTTTCAGAGACAAGGCTCAGGGGGCCCTTGTAACAGTGGTGGAAGTGTAAATAAGCAATAATTATGGGTAATTAAGTTGCAATTAAGCATAAATTAGACATAATTAATATTCAAGGAAACATATTCGAAGGGATCGTTTCAGGGATTTAAAGGAAATCCAGCAACTTGAGTCAGCGATAGGAGAAGAGTTTTTTTGCTTCAGAGTCAAACAAAACTGCCAATTAATAGGATGTGTTGTGAATTAAGAGTGGTTAACGAAAGACTATATACTACTAAAACAGGTGAAAGGGGGGAAAATGTGTTGAGTTTTTATTCCTCTGTCTGTCTGTCTGTCTGTCTGTCTGTCTCTTTCTCTCTGTTTCTCTCTCTCTCTTGACAGTGATTAAGTGATATGTTCTTTTTTGCTTGTGTATTGGAATTGAAGAAAGGAAATGGGATGCTGTGATTAATAATTTGTTTGTCTTCTTTGGTGTGTGTGTAATTTATTGGGAATTAATCATATTGGGCAATTATATGTCACCGATGCGCTCCATTTTATTGTGTTAGTATAGACACTGAGAGTTGGTAGGCATAGGAGCTATCATTACTGCTTGGGTTAGCAGTTTTGGTTTAAAGATAGACAGGCTTTGTGAGATCAGCAAAATTGCTCACAGAGAAACGAGGCAGGAGAGAAGAGGCTTCTTGGCACTCGCCACTTCTCTCTTACATTCTTTTTTTCTCTCTTTCATCTTTTGTTCCCTCCTGACCCACTAAATGATCAGCTGATAGGATAACCTTGATTGCGAGAGTGGAAAAGGTGTTTTTTTCTGTAGAGCTCAGGGAATATTTATTTCGGAAATATTTGCTCTAGGATTATTCTTTTGTGGTTGTTGGTTTGTGAGTGAACTTAAAGAAAATTGTTGATATTTCGATGATATTGAGATTTGGTCGAGTCCTGAATACCAGAGGTTTCTTTAATTTAGACACGATGGTGGGATGGGACAACGATGATAAGACTTTGCTTCATAAAGTCACAACAATTGCATTGGGAGTTCGCCCTTTTCAAGACATTGTGGATGGCATTCTTTCTCAACCAGTACAGACTTTTATTGAAGAGGTAAATAACTTTTTCAACACCAAGGGAATGAAAAGTGAAGCAGTGGCGTTCAGAGGCTAAGCACCTAAAGCCTTGTTGGATTTCAATAAAGGGGACTTAGCACATTACTGCCGTACTTTTCAGTATACAAAATGCTGGTCTTGAACAGAGCTAAAGAGATTTCTTAGGACAGCCTACAGTAGGGAGGAATGCGGGGATATAGTTTGCAACCTGATGGGCTTTTACAAGATCAGAAAAGGTCAGAGGACAATGACTGAGCATAGCTCTCAGCTTTTTGATGCAGCGGGAGGATTAGTAGAGAAATTGAAAGAATCCACATGAGTAAATTGTGATACTCTCTCCCTTGACAACTTCCACTGGTTGATGCATTTCTCCTGTCTCCTACATGACGTCCCATACGTCATAGTGGACAGCTTTGATGAGAAGATTGCACCTGCAATAGATGAAGCATTGATTTATTCTCAGGTTCAGAAACACATGTCGAAATGTCCCTCAGTTGATAGCACATTTTCTAATGGGACTGTTCCAAGGAACTCATGACAAAGGGATATGTTTCCCTCCCCTCAATTGTGTGCCAAAGTGGATAATAATAGGGGAACTATGGATCCAATGCAACAGCTGCGTTGCTTTAATTGTAATAGGCAGGGGTATACCAAGAAGCAATGCAGAGTAAAATACACAGGCCATTTTTGGTGGTCTTGTCCATCTCAGAAATGCAAGGACGCAAGATCCACACCTCAGAACTCTGGTAGTATAAATATGAAAGGACCCCAAGGAGGTCACTCGAAAGGACCAAGAGATTGGCAAATTTTTGGAAAACCGATCATCAAAAAGGGAAAAGATGATTTGTACCTGCCATTATGGACTCATAGGGGACGCCCCAGAGCCAAGGCTGATAGTACGAGGAACAGTGAGTGATTTGGAGATCCCAATTTTTATAGATATGGGGCTTCAGTTAATTTAATGGACTATGATCTATACCAGTTAATGTTTCCCTAATATCCTCTAAAACCCTCAGCAGAGACAGTGTGTAATGTGCAAGGACATAAGTTGAATATCTTGGGTTTTACAAGGATGCAGTTAGCACTGGGTGGTAGGGTGTTAGTGGAACCATTTTTGATTATAAAAGGGGTTGCATTAGACAACGAAAGAAGCCAGCCATTCCCAAAAAGGAACGGACTTGTTATGAAGAATTAAAGGGGTCATGAAATGTGTTGCAACTAACAGTAAGCGAGATCCAAGGGGACTTAACTGTGACGGTAATTTTTTATATGGTACAAGCTACACTTGTTAATATTGAGAAAAAAATTGAATCTTTACTAGAGGAAATCAGATACCGGGTTAAGCGGTGGTAGTAGTTTTATATGGGTGTATTTCTTCTTTGTGTTACTTTTGAGGGTTTTAGAATTTACTTTGGGTTCAAACATAATATATACTGGGGATCAGTTGTAAAGATATTACGGGGTTCTGAAGATACATTTGTCAGATTAAGGGTTAATTGTTGAAGTACTGATAAAAAGCCCCTTCCTTGTACTGTTAAGGGGTCAGCAGTTACATGAAAGGGGACAGAGAACATGTATATTTTGGGAGAGTAATTTCAATCCTATGCAGTTGACTATGAGGCAGGGTGTGTGTTAGTTCATGACAGATACGTGTGTGAAAGTAGGATTTTCATTCTAGAGAACATTAACTTGTTGTGGTGAATTAGAACTTGCTCATGATGAAACACTGACACACTATGACTTAAAAGAATTCCCTAGCCTCTACCACGTGATGATGATGAAAACAGCTGCAGTGTTCTACTGCGCCAGATGTATGGTCTCCACCAAGTGCGATGAGGTTACCGACTCACTACTATTTCAGGGATCATAAATTATTGATGGCTTGTGTAGTTGTCTCAGAATGGTTTCTGGGGTAAGCAGATGGATCTACAACACATCTACAAGGCGGGTGCAGGAAACACCTACATGGGAACCAGGGAATAATAGAGTTCAAGGAACACAGGAGGTGGTTACAGTGTTTCCCCACTATAAGATGTAGAGGACGAATTTTTCTTCCCTGAACATTAAACTTGTGTGCAGCCAGTGGGGTAAGAAGGATCCAGCGCCAGAAATCACGCTGACTTACTTGGCAGAATAAATTATGAGGAACTATGTGCCTGTGCCCAGCCGAGTATGTGCCAGGAAGCTATGAACAAATGGTGGCCAAGCCATGTTAACTGCTCTGGGAGGATGATTAGCAATTACTATATACAAGGAGCAACGAATGAGACGAGGTGAGAGGTGATGGGATGTGTGAAGAATGGTTGTGTTAATGAAAATTTGAGTTGTGTCAAAAACCCCTCAGCACATTTCTTGGGCGGATAAACTGTGGATACTGACAACGTTACACCGCTCAAGTTGAGGTGGTGAGCATGGATGCGTGCAAGTTGACCCGGTGAATGGGAATGTGCTGCCCGCAACGTGAGCAATAGGGCTAGTTATCACATGATATTTACGTCACAAATAACCTTTTAGAACAATTGAATGTGTCTGTACGTAAGTGTATCAGGGCCTGTGTGAGTGCAATATAATCTCTTATCAAATTGGAGGGGATTCATTAGCCCACCGACCATTAAACGATAATCATTCACACGAGGTCGGGAGAAACAGCACATGAAGGTCCAGTAAAGAGGTGAGACAGTCTTTTGAGAGTGAGTAGATATTGATTATTATTGCATCAATGACTGGGAGACGAGTTCTCCCACATTTGGTTTTTTAATGCATTTCTATGCGTCTAGTATTGTTCCTCAATTGGCTTTTTATTAACAGTGTATTTTCCCTCCATGTATATAGCATTGTGTTCATTTAAGATTTTAATTTGCTGTGTATTTCTGTTTTTATGGATATCTGTGCGGTGATGTTTTTTTTATGCTATATTCTGATAGACATGATTCTTGTTTCCTTTCAGATGGATCATAAAAATTTGCGGTGAGGGAATTCTTGACCATCATTCATGACTTCGGTCATGAAAGACAATGACAGTCCATATGTTAATTAAGGGAGGAATATGGTATAGTGTAGATATAACTATTATGAGGAACATGACACTTTGGGGATAGAATATACAACATTTCATAGGATGATTAATATGAACAATGTCTCATTTTAGATGTGGCGTATGGTAATTATTTTTGGGGATGATTTTATGAGGATTTGTTTAGTGATTTATTTGCCAGAAGTGAGGACACTTCATGTCTTGACTTTTTCATCTCATTTTCCTTTTTTCATTATTATAATGCTAAGTTCTGGAATACAGGATGTATTTTTGATAGTTTTGAGCTTGGTTTTAGCTTTAGTATTTTGATAACATAAATAATGATAGCAGAAATGACAGTTGATGATTCTCCTTAGGTAGGTTTTATGCTTGTCTAATTTCAAGGGTTGACGTTGCCATTTCTTTTCAGAGACAAGGCTCAGAGGGGCCTTGTAACACACACACACACACACACACACACACACACATATATATATTATATATATATATATATATATATATATATATAAATTTAAATGTTTGTTTGTTCAAAGTCTTAAATCTCCGAAAGTTCTTCGCCGATTGCTTTGAAATTTTGACACAACATTGCATTCGAATACGTGTGTGTTTTGATTAAGGGGTTTCATCCTATCTCTCACCCTCCGAAAGGGGTGGGGGTGCGAAGGTAGTAGAGAGAGAGAGAGAGAGAGAGAGTTGGTATTAGTGAGAAGAAAGAGGGAAAGTGACAGCGATTGTTGGAAAGAGAAAGAGAGACTAAGAGAAGGAGTAAGAGGGAGAGGAAGAGAGAGAGAGAGAGAGAGAGAGAGATATAGAGAGAGTAGAAGGGGTGTTAGGTAGGAGAAAGATGGAAAAAGTGAGTGAGAGAGAGAAAGAGACAGAATAGCAGTTGTTTGGGAGGAGAGAGAGAGAGAGAGAGAGAGAGAGGGAGAGAGAGAGAGAGAGAGAGAGAGAGAGAGAGAGAGTTGGTATTAGTGAGAAGAAAGAGGGAAAGAGACAGTGATGGTTGGAGAGAGAAAGAGAGAGTAAGAAAAAGGGGCTTCCTCTTTTCTTTCTTTTCCATTTAACCAGACTGAGCCACAGCAATGTGTGGCCAGGTACAGTTAATAAATAAATATATATATATATATATATAAATATATATATATATATATATTGTGGTTTAATGTATATCTGATTATGCATATGCTTTCCATGTATTCATAAATATTGTCTGTTGCGAACACATCGACATGTGTCATTGCTGTCCGCACTCTGCACATGTGCATGAGTATTCTTCCTGCTGCTCTTGGTGCAAACTGCACACCCTTCAGAGCCTCTGTACATATTTACCTTTTGCTGCATCGAATAAAGAAAACTACGACTCGGGATATTGTTTCTACCATCCTGCAATCTTCTGTCTTCTAATGCAAGACATCACCACCTATCACCATGGCACAGTGATGAAACCATCCAGCATTTTCAAGGAACATCAGAATCACCATTCAAATCCAGCCGCCATTACCCCTAGATCGCCTTTGGATCTTACAGTGTTGGAGCGGTGTTTGTGCTAATGTTCATGCAGTGTTTGTGCAATGCCAGTACGGTGTAAAGTTAGTGCTTTGATTTTAGTGGGTTGTATTTCTCTTGTGCCCCTCCCCAGCTCCACAGGCACCCCCATTACAATACCCAGCTAAGGAACCCGAGACACGTCCATCTACACTCATCATTTCCCATACACTACCGAATTATTACTCAGTGGTCAAGTGGTTGCAACCCCCCCCCCCCCCCCCCACCCAACTGCCCACTCCCCAGGAGTCCTCCCAGCCGTCTCTTCCTCGCCTGTTAGAATTCGCTACACAGTAGAAGAATTATTTACAGTAACTTTTTAATAGAAACTGTGGGAATTCTTCCTCATATTTCTTCTCTTCCTTTAAACTGTAGATGGCATAGCAGAAAACTATTCATAATGGCTTCTACTTCACATCAAGGTGAGCTTGGGGATATGCAACAATACCAGGACCTTGAGGACTGCTAGTTGCCTTTACACCCAGTCTCACTAACAGACTGTCGCACCCTTCCAGGTTTTGCAACACTGGAAACCCCATCTTTGCTCTCACCACACCAGAGTATACCACATCCCCCAGCTCCAAATACAGAGTTAAGGATACTCATTAAATACCTGGAGGAATCTCGACAGGCCAAGTTGGCTGCACTTCGAAGAGAGGAGGAACAATGTCATCATGATGAGGATCTACGCCACCAAGAGGACAACTTAAGAAGAGAGGAGGAAGCCCAACATTTCACTGTATTGTTGCAGCTACTTAGTGTCACCTCAGCCCAGTAGCAAGCAACACCAGCGGACTCCCAACAACTTCCCACACAATCCTCAGTACTATCATCCACCCAGCCACCACTCCGTTGCCCTTACATCCTGATGCCACATACTAAGTGTTCATGGAATGGAATAGATGCTGAGATGACTACAGGGTGATGGTGGACCTAGGGAAATTGTCTACCATGAAGCAGATGATACAACTTCGCATGTGCCTTAGCCTGGAGACCCAAAGGATTCTTGAGCATACATTCAATGTACCACCAGACACAGATCGGAGTGTGGACTAGGTCGTGAATATTCTCCAGGAACACTTTAAGAACTTGCAGACCTGCAAGCAGAGGGAAGGGGAAAGCTTCAGCCATTTCTACATCCAACTGAAGCATGTAGCAGAGGAAATCGACATCTGTCCTGGCCATTCTACTGTGTGCTAAGAGACTCAGCTAAAGATGATCATGGGAGTCAGGGATGAGGAGCTCACTCAGAAACTCATTGCCCAGGATGCTGCAGCTTCATTGGCCTCTATGGTCAACGAATGTCACTCCAGTGAGGCCACACGGACAGTCACCACAGCCATTGTGTGCTGTCTGCATGTATAAAAAACAAAGGATATGGCAACAATGGTGCTACCTCACATCCAACCCCTAACATGGATACTTTATGCCCTTCCTGCACAAGGAAGCACAGCTCAGCAGAAAAGTGCCCAGCTAATGACAGTGTATGTGGAAACTGTGGCTGCAAGGGACACTGGCATAGGACCCCAAAGTGCCCTGCCAACAAGGCCACATGCAGATGCTGTGGCCAAGTGGGCCACTATGACAAATACTGATGACAGCAGATGAATGCCTAGCAGGGTGGCTCGCCTAATGCCATGGCAACTTCTAGCAAACCCTCCAACTGTCGCAAGGTTGAGACCCTTTCTTTATCAACTTACTCCTCACTGTCACACATATCCATTGCCCTCACCTACAGGGGTAAGACATCAAAGATAATGATGCTACCTGACACAGGAGCTCATGTATCAGTGATGGGCCTGCAGCACTTGGAACTCCTTCATACTCCCAGGACTAAGCTACAGCCTCCTGCCACATTAATGGCCCTCACAGCAGATGGGTCAAAGATGACACTGGCTTTAGGTACCTTTAAGGCAACCCTGTCCTTGGCCAAACGGTCCTGTCTCACCACGATTAAAAGTCCACAAAGGCATTCAGATGCCACTCCTGTCCTATGCATTCTACAAGAAGTTGGCCATCAACTCACCCACTGCGTAGAAAATGGGATCACTCTCACAGAGAAAAGTTCACAGTGGCAGAGACCAGAGTGAATTTCTGTGGCTTCATCCTTTCTGAATAAGGAATTGCTGCTGATCCAGGATGAGTTGCTGCTCTGCAAGACTTCCCTACACCATCCGACCTGACAGACCTACATTCCTTCATGGGATTAGTAAATCAGATGGAAGAGTTTACCCCAGATATTGCCCTGACTGCAGAGCCCCTTTGTCTACTCATGAGACCCAAGTTTTTCTATTCTTTGGACATCAGACCATGACCAAGCCTTCAAACATGTGAAACACACACTTAAAAGGCCCGCCTGTTCTTGCGTCTTTTGACCCAACCATACTGACCATTCTCCAGACCAAAGCATCTCGCGTCTATGGGATAGGCTACAAACTGACCATCGCCCACTGGTGCCCATCATCAACAGCTACACACTGGATATGGTCGAAAACCCATGGCTCCAGCAAATGAAAGAGCACATGTTGCAGTACCAATTTACAGCAGTGTGGTGTGCCAGCAAGTCCCTATGCATCCCAGATGCATTCTCTCATACGGCAGTCAGCTGCCATACCTCTGAGGATATGACTGGCTACACTGAGGTAACTGCATATGTCAGGTCTGTTATCAACACTACAACAGCTTCCCAGGACGAGGATGCCCCAACCATTGATGCCGACCAGACGCTATAGAAGCACAGGGCCAACCCCAACTACGTTCGCCTTTGCGATTGCATCAGTTCCGGTTTCCCCACAAATCGATACGACCTACATGCATCCTTATTACAGTACTGGGCAAGAATACTTGTTCCTGCAGCTCTACATCATATCAGATTTGCCAGACTCAATGATAGTTACCAAGGTGATAAGGCTACCAAACGTCAGGCTTAACATACTGTCTTCTGGAGTGGGATAAACTTGGACATCACGAACACCATCATTGCCTGCAAGCCATGCCAGGTCCTGCATCCCAGCTAACAGCGGGAGCCTCTCCACAACAATGATCATCCATCGAGGCCCTTCGAGTCGTTATCAGCGTACTTCTTCCAGGTAGCTGAGAAGTCCTTTCTTGTAGTTGCTGACCGCCTCTCCAGCTGGCCTGTGGTTATCCCTTACAAGGGCAACACTTCTGCCTCCTCAACCATACAGCATTTCTGCTGCTACTTCAGAGAGATGGGTGTTCCCTTGTCCCTATGCACCAATGGAGGACCTCAGTTTACTAGCAAAGAATTCGCCGACTTCACAGAGCGTTGGGGTGTACACCACATAACCTTGTTGCCAAACTAACCGTAGTCTAATGGACATCACTGGAAGGCCTTTGATTGGGACCTCCTTGAGTTACACATCCAACCACTCTGGTCGCTCTCCTGTCTGATTTCCTTGTGGTCCCTAGCCCAAACATGGAAAAGTCATCAGTTCCCTCCCAAGTCCCTTGCAGGTCTACAAGATTAAACAGGCCTACACAGTGTACAAATGCCATACGTGTCACTCACTTATGGAACTTGATCTTACATTCATATTTGATAAATTCACTGTATGTAATTTGCTAAGTATGTTCAAAATACCTCTTTCAACATAAATGGGGAGGGGAGGTGTGGATTAATGTAATTTTACTATGCATATGCTTCCCATGTATTCATAAATATTGTCTATTGTGAGCACATCCGCATGGGTTGCGCTGTCTGCACTCTGCACATGTGCATGAGTACTCTTCCTGCTGCTCTTGGTGCGAACTGCACGCCCTGTAGGGCCTGTATACATTTACCTTTTGCTGCATAGAATAAAGAAAACTACGACTCGGGATATTGTTTCTCCCATCCTGCAATCTTCTGTCTTCTAATGCAAGACATCATCACCTATCACCATATCTAGATATATATATATATATATATATATATATATATATATATATATATATATATATATATATATATATATATGTTTCACTTTCTCTTCATGGCATTTGCTTTTATATGTATGTATATATATGTATATATATATATATATATATATATATATATATATACATATACATATATATATATATATATATATATATATATATATATATATCATATATCTATATATATATATAATATATATATATATATATATATATTACATACATATAAAAGCAAAGGCCATTATGAGAAAGTAAAACAATGGAGTGGTTGCTAGGTCCTTTTGACAAACTGTCCTTTACTAGCTTTAAGGGCTGTTGTGTTCAAAAGGTCCAAGATATCATCACCTATCACCATATATAGATATATATATATATATATATATCTATATATGGTGATAGGTGATGATGTCTTGGACCTTTTGACACAGCAGCCCTTAAAGCTAGTAAAGGACTGTTGTCAAAAAAGACCTAGCAACCACTCCATTGTTTTACTTTCTCATAATGGCCTTTGCTTTTATATGTATGTATATATATATATATATATATATATATATATATATATGTATATCTTTAATAGATATATATATATCTATATATATATATACATATATATACATACATACATATAAAAGCAAATGCCATGAAGAGAAAGTGAAACAATGGAGTGGTTGCCAGGTCTTTTGACACAACAGTCCTTTACTAGCTTTAAGGGCCGCTGTGTCAAAAGGCCCAGCAACCATACCATTGTGTTCCCTTCCTATTATGGCATTTGCCTTTATCTATATTCATCATGTTCCATATGTTTGTGATTTGTTATACACACACACATACATATATATATATATATATATATATATATATATATATATATATATATATATACACACACACACACACACACACACACACACACACACATATATATATATATATATATATCTATATATATATATTATATATATATCTATACAGATACACAGGCACCATACATATTATACATACTATATATATATAATACTATATATATATATAATATATATATATATATTATATATATGTTATGTATATTGAGGAGACTAGGTAAATAAGAGGCAGCATCTGGGTACTTTTTAATTTAATTTTGCAAAATTCTAACAAGACATGTACTTCTGCGAATGGAAAGGTAGCATCTGAGTTGGACTCAAAGGTTATTGGAGCGTCACTTTCATCTCAGCAACCTCCAAAACTATGGATTAGACACTGAAATCTGTTTTTATCTATTATTTTTACATGTCATCCCCATCCCACCCCTTCTCACCCCCTTCCTATCGGGGATGAACTTAGACAGACTTAAAGGGTATCTGGAGTGTTACTATTTGTCTCAGCTACTATGAAAACTATGGATTAACACTAATATCTGTCATATTTAGTTATTTTCACGTCTCCCTCTTCCCACCCACTTCTCACCCCCCACCCCCCATCCTATCAGGGTTGAACTTGGATTTAGTGGGCATCAAGAGTGTCATTATTCTTCTCAGCTACCTGGAAAACTATGGTTTAGACACTAATATCTATCATTTTTGGTTATTTTTACACATCACCCACTTCCCAGCCCCCTCCCCCTATTGGGTTGAACTTGGACTTCAAGGGCATCAGGAGTGTCATTATTCATCCCAGCAACCTCGAAAACTATGGATTAGACACAAATATCTGTTGTTTACGGTTATTTTTACGTGTCACCTCCTTCCCACCCTTCCCCTCCCCTTATCAAGGCTGAATTTGGACTTGTAGGGTATCAGGAGTGTCACTAGATTTTCTCAGCGACCTCAAAAACTATGGATTAGGCACAAATATCTCTTGTTTTCAGTAATTTTTACACATCACCCCCTTCCCACACAGCCTCCTTTACCCCACCAATTGTCTGATTTTAATTTCAAGCCTAGGAACGTCATGGTAAAAACCATGATGTTCCTAGGCTTGAAATTGACCTATATCTAAAATCTCACCAAAATCAGTCATTAAATATCATAGAAATTCTTCCTCATCTTACTCCTCTTTCTTTAAACTGTTTATGAAACTGCAGAAAACTGCTCATAATGGCTTCTGCCTCATATCTAGATAAGCCTGGGGATATGCAACATGACCAGGACCCTGAGGACTACCAGTTGCCTTCATACACAGGCAGTTGAACCCTTCCAGGCTTTGCAATGCTGGAAACCCCACCTTTGCTCTCATCACACCTCCCACAGCTCCAAATGTGGAGGTAGGGCTCCTCATCAAATACATAGAGGAATCTCGACAGGCCACGTTGGCTGCATGTTGGAGAGAGGAAGAAAAACGTCATCATGAAGAGTAACAACGTGGTCACGAGGAGGATCTACGCTGCCAAGAAGACAACTTAAGAAGAGAGGAGGAATTCCAACATTTCCCCATATTATTGCAGCTACTTATGGTCAACTCTGCCCACCAGCAAGCAAAATCAGTGAACTCCCAACAACTTCCCACACAATCCTCAGTGCCATTGCCCACCCAGCCAACACCCCCACAGAAAGCCATCACCCGTACCCTAATGCCCTTATGCCCTTAAGCCCTGACACCACATACCAAGTGTTCAGGGAATGGTGTAGATGCTGGGATGACCACAGTGTGATGGTGGACCTAGGGACATTGCCTACCAGAAAGCAGATGATACAACTCCACAGGTGCCTCAGCCTGGAGACCCAAAGAATACTTGAGCACAAGTTCAGTGTACCACAAGACATGGATCGGAGTGTGGACAAGGTCTTGAGTATTTTCCAGGAATGCATGAAGAACCTGCAGAATGAAGCTCTATGTCGCAGGGACCTGCTTTCCTGCAAACATAGGGAAGGGGAAAGCTTCAGTGATTTCTCCGTCAGAGTGAGGGATGTAGCAGAGGAAATTGATGTCTGTCTTGACCATTATCCTGTGTGCAAAAAGACTCAGCTAAAGATGATCATCATCATGGGAGTCAGGAATGAGGAGCTCACTCAAAAACTCATTGCCCATGTCCTATGCACTCTGTAAGGAGTTGGCCATCATCCTGCTAGGCTTTGTGCAGCCCATCCCACAGGTCATCCACATTAACTGATGTAAGGAACTACCCCTCCATGTCAACACAACCCCTGCTGAGGTCCGAGAATGTTTCTTACAAACCTTCCAGGATATGGTCATGTTTAAAGAAGACTTAAAGCAGCTCCACTGAGGTTGATGGCAGGCCCTCCCATGAAAATTCACCTTGAGGAGGATGCGGTCCCGTTCACCATCCACACCCCACAGCAGATCTCCTATGCCTTCTGTGAACCTGTCAAGAATGAACTAGACTCCATGGTTCAACAGGGAATCATTAAGCCTTGTGGAAATGAGCCATTGGAATGGTGCCACCCTCTATTCGTCACCCCTAAGGCCAAAGGAGATTGCATCCAAGCTGAATGCACAAGTCTCCTGTCTAGCTAACCCTTCGCCCATGCCCTTAGCTGCTGTCTGTGCTGTCAACTCTGCCACCAAGTTCTTCACCACTGCAGACGCTCTACACGGCTACTGGCAGATGGAGCTAGCAGAGTAGGACAAATCTTACCACCGTTATTATGCCTTACAGACGCTTCAAGTATTGCTGGGGACCTATGAGCTTCGCTGCACTAGCAATGCCTATTGTTACCGTGGCGAATTAGCTCTCCAGGCATGAAGAAGTGTGTCAAGGTTGTTGATGGCATTCTCATTTTCGACGATGATCTACTGACACATTACCACAGAATCCACGAACTACTCACCCGCTATGAAGAAAATGGCATCACTCTCAACAGAAAAGTTCACAAGGATTAGAGGCCCGAGTGAATTTCTGGGGCTTCACCCTTCCTGAAGAAGTAATTGCTGCTGATCCAGGATGAGTTGCTACTCTGCAAAACTTCCCTACACCATCCAACTTTACCTACCTACATTCTTCGTGGAGTTAGTAAACCAGTAGGCAGAGTATACCCAGATATCGCTCTGACCACACAGCCCCTTCGTCCAGTCATGAGCCGTAAGCGCTCTTTTCTTTGGACACCAGACCATGACCAGACTTTCAAACATGTGAAACAAGAACTCTGAAGCCCACCTATTCTTGCCTCTTGACCAAACCCTGCTGACCATTCTCCAAACTGACTCATCGTGCCTTTGTGGGATAGGCTACACCCTCCTCCAGGACCATGGCCCTGGACATCGCTGAGTAGTGCAGTATGGATCCCACTTCCTCATAGATGCTGAGTCAAAGTATGCGACAATTGAGGTGGAGATGCTTGTGGTATCTGGGCCCTTACAAAATGCTTCTTGTACTTCAAAAGACTGCCAACCTTCACCCTGTAAACTGACCATCAGCCACTGGTGCCCACCATCAACAGCTACACACTGGATATGGTCGAAAACTCACGGCTCCAACAAATGAAGGAGTGCATGTCACAATACCAATTTACTGCGGTGTGGAGCAGTGGCACGTCTCTATGCATCCAAGATGCACTCTCCCATGCACCAGTCTACTACCCCACCTCTGAGGATATGACTGGCTGCACTGAGATAATTGCACACATCAGGTCCATCATCAACACTGCAACAGCACCCCAGGACAAGGATGCTCCAACATTGATGCCGACTGGACCCTGCTGGACATGTTGACAGCAGCATAGGCCAACCCCACTTACATTTGCCTTTGTGATTGCATCAGTGCCGGGTTACCCACGAATTGGTATGACCTACGTGCATCCTTATTACCATACAGGAAGCTGCAAGAAGCCCTCTCTACTGACAGCCTCATGCGCTACAAGGTAAGAATACTGGTTCCTGCTGCTCTACGTCCCCACACACTCGCTAGACTCCATGACAGCCACTGAGGTGTTGAGGGTATCAAACACTGAGCTCGACAAATATTTTCTGGCCTAGGATAGACTTGGATATCACCAACAACGTATCTGCCTGCGAGCCCGGCCTGGTCCTGCATACCAGCCAACAGCGGAAGTCTTTCCACAACAATGACAATCCATCGAGGCCATTTGATTCGATATCAGTAGACTTCTTCCAGGTAGCTGAGAAGTCCTTTCTTGTAGTTGCCAACCGCCTCTCCGGCTGGCCTGTGGTTGTCCCTTACAAGGGTGACACTACTGCCTCCTCGACCTTACAGCACTTCTGCTGCTACTTGAGAGAGATGGGTGTTCTCCTGCGCCTATGCACTGATGAAGGACCACACTTTACCAAAAAAAAACAAAATTTTCCTCATAGCCACACTACCTGCAGTCCAATGGACACGCTGATGCTGCCGTTAAGGCTGTCAAGCATTGATCCCCAAAATGGCCCCTACAGGAAACATTGACTGTGAGGCCTTTGATCATGGCCTTCTTGAGTTACAAAACACACCCAACTGCTCTGGTCACTCTCCTGTCCAGGTACCTTATGGTCACCCTTTCCGAACATGTGTGCCTGCCCATCCTCAATCCTTCACGGAACACTGGCAAGCAAAGACCCACAACTGTGACTGCCTAGCTGCTGCCAGAGCTGCTCAGGTGCAGCACAACTATGATGCCCACGCTCGCCCCCTGCCCAGGCTTAATGTAGGCCAACATGTCCGCCACCAGGACTCGACATCCAACTGATGGGACAAGGTTGGGATCGTTATGGGTGGTGTGCGATCATGTGAGTATGAGATACACCTTCCAAGTAATTGAGTGCTATGTTGGAAACGTTGCTTCCTATATCAAGTGCCCGGCCCAGGCCAGGTATACAACTCTAATTTCCCTTTGGTCCCTAGCCCAGACATGGAAAAGTTGTCAATTCCCTCCCTAGCCCCTCGCAGGTCTACAAGATTAAACAGGCCTACATAGTGAACAAGGCCCACCTGTGCCACTTAAACAACTTCCTTTGTACATTTGTAAATGATAAATTCAAGGTATGTAACTTGTTTAGCATGTTCAAAATACCCGTATGGAATAAAGAAAACTACGACTCGGGATATCATTTCTCCAATCCTGCAATCCTAGCAACAAGACACAACCTTGACTTTTGCACCTAGTAACCCTGCCCATTCCAACTTTTCTCTTCCTTGCAACACCCTTCTTTTGATGTAGACAATGAAGACATGAAATACTGTCGAAATACTGTTTTCTTCCGGCACTACCCGAGGAAAAAGAAGGTCTACTTGGAGGATAAGACAATGCCTACCGCCGATAGGAAAACATTCAAGTTGGTGGCTGCAGACGGGGATATAAATACCTCAGATTGTCCTTAGAAGTTGGTAAGCATTATGGCATGAGTATGTCAGTACGTCAATATGGCAGCAGTAAGGCCTTGCCATGATACCCTATGTCAGTAGTTATCTCTGGACCCAGCTGTCCATAATGAGTTGGGAGAGAGACTCAAATTGTTTTGCTTGAGGAAGTAAGAATTGCCAGTGTTCATCTCTTCAAGTATGGTTAGCTTTGCACAGATTATAATGCCACTCACTTTCTATACTGATTAAGAAAAGACTCCTACTTCTACTTTTAACTTTCATTACAATTCATCAGGTTGCACAGTAGAGCCCTAAGCTCTACCCTTTACTTTGTAGCACTTGACCTCCATATCTGTCTCTTGTTGTGGGTAGCAAAGGAGTAAAGGTTTTCTTAGACCTATGTAGCTTCTCCATTCTTATGATCAGCTCAGCTCGATTGCTGCATAATCATACAATATATATATATCAATATATATATATATATATATATATATATATATATATTGATATATATATATTGTAATGGACCGCACTCGGTCCTCCAGGATCATAACTGATTAAATCAAATGGGGCTAGGAACAACTGACATTAGTGGAGCTAAACAATAGGAAGGAGCTCAACCAAGTAAGTTCAGGTTTGGTTCAAAATAAATAAAATTAATAACATACTCAATATTAACATAAATGAAATATATTTACCAGGAGCAAACTATCAAAATTGTAATAAAATAGATAATTCAGTAAATTTAGATATCACAATGAATTGTTTCCAAATATAAATACATAAATTACATAAGAGGAGTTAGTACAAAATCAAAATAACACCAGTGTAGTTAAACCTCAGTTACCTTACGATATGCAAACATCATAGTAAAATAATGCACAAGAGAAAACATTAGTTTAACTGCTATTAATAAGATTATACAAATCTATAAACACTTTAGCTACATCTCTCGATAATCCCAAACAATGATCAATTCAAGTAAATAGTAATATGGTATAAATACAGATCCAGGCAGCACCACAGACAAAAAACAGACAATCTCTGTAGAGGTGTCAAGACACACCACTGTCCAATAGGCCATTACCCAGATGATTACGGTAACATCATCACACAGAGAAACATGTGATCTCTGTAGAAACGTCATGATAGGCTCCGCTGTCCAAAAGGCCATCACCCAAATGATTACAGTAGAATCATTAAGTTGCTGAAGACATCAAGCAGCCAATGGCTGCTGCTTAACAAAATCACCATGCTGCTATGCTCCCAAGGAAAAAGTCATCACTCAGATGATCATACTCTTATCCCAAACCTGACTAACACTGTCACAGCGAAAGCCACAAACATAAACTTTCAACACCCAGAATAATGTTCCCAGGTAAGAGGGCAGCTACTCAAAAACAACAAACAGATGATTGTTCCCTTTCTAAAACAAACATTTACCCTTACAATATATATATGAGTGTGTATGTATATGAGTATGTGTGTTTGTGCACATGTGCATGTGCGTGTGTGTGTGTGTGTGTGTGAAAGCAGTCTAACTATTGAGGTGCTTTATTTATGGTAGGCCAACAATCGCAAAAACGAAAACCGCTCAGGTAAATTCAATGTGTAATAATTTTTAATTAAGATAATTGACTAAGTCAGCCAGCTTCTAATACCACTTGCTATTCACACACATTAAGAAAACTGCGTCTCTTCTGATGTTGAGAGCAGACGATACCTGAGTACCAAAGATGTTTATTGGCTAATTTGAGAGGCACCCCTCCAGAATACAAGCTTTCAGAAGAACTAAGTATCACAGCTGTATCTTCTACCGTTATTGCTCCACAGATATGTTAGGTCCTTCATCCATCCACTCACCCTCTACCACATCCCCTGAATGCCAAAGATCGATATTTCTATCTCCAGAATGGCTGAATGGATTTCAATATGAAATTTGGCACAATTAGAGACCTTATTGGGAAACTTCTAAAGCCAGAGTTTCATCCCGGTCAACTGAATATTCCAAAAAATATAAAGGGGCAAACTGGAGTTTTTTGTCTACTCTTGGTGGATGGGCTTTACTAACCAACAATTACGGTGGCGGTTGATACATATGGAGCAAAATGTCAATACAAATAAAACTAAGGGAAAAAGGAAGTGCACAATAGTTTGCACAATTGTAAAAATTAGATGCACTCTGCCTGAGAATGAATAAAGTGGGAAAGAAGAACTGTGGAAAAAATTAAGGCATATAACTTGGAAGAGGGGCGATTAGGTTTGCAATGGTTCTTGGGAGAATAAATTATTCTACAAGGAAGTAAATACATGTAGAAAAGGATCTCTGGATGATGGATGGAAATAGAGTGGGAAGAGCCATCATAAGTATGAGAATGATTGTAATATTTACCATTGGTGATGTAATCAGAGCAGACAAGTGACTGATAAATGGAAAAACACCAGAAGTTGATGAGATTACAAGTTAGATGCTGTAGTGGAGTAGTGATGTTGTAAATAAGTGGCTTGCCAAGACGTGCATGGTGTTTTTGGATGAGATCAAGAATTGTTCCTTTGTATAAAGATAAAAAGATGATATAGGAAACCAGGAATTGTACAGGGATATCATTGCCTGGTATAAAAGGTTTTTGGTAGGATTTCAGCTGAGAAGGTGAAACATATGAAGGACTGATAAGGGAAAAGAACTGTGGGTTTATACAAAGAGGAATATGTTTATATCAAGTGTTTGCTCCGAAACAGTAATGTGGAACGTTGAAAGCGAGAAAAAAGCTCTATGTGGTATATGATTCAACTGATAAAAATGCAATATGGAGGGTTTTGAACAAGTATCATTCAGAGGGTAAATTGATGAGAATAATAAGGCAGTTTTTATAATGGAAGTAAATCATGCGTTAGAGTGTTAAAGGGAAAGTAACTGGCTTAGTGTACAGGTGGAGATGAGACTTTTCCATCAGGTGAAATCAGAGAAAGACAGTAGATTTAGTTACAGATTTGTAAGATAAGCTGGGTTATGATGGAGCGAAATGGCTTGTTTGCAGATGATAGTGAAGAGAAACTCCAGAGGTATATAAAATAAGGTGAAAGCTGAGTGTTTGCCAGAGGAAAACGTTGAGAGTGAATGTGACCAAGGGTAAGTTTATGCATGTAAATGAGAAGATAGAGGAATGAATATTGATATAGTTGGTGGAAGATAGTAAGTAATATATTTTTGCGGGTAGTTAAGAGTATATATTTTGATTAACATTACCGAGAAAGAAGAGGCACGCCACAGAATAGGTGAAGCAAAGGAGATACCTAGATTTGTGCAAAATATTAAAAGGAATCTTGGAGCATCTTTTGAAGCTAAAGTGTATGAATGTGTTATGATGAACTTATTGAGCCAATCCTCCTGTATGGAAATGAAATGTGGGTTTTAAATTGAAATGAATGCAATGAGGTAGAAGCTGTAGATATAAACTGATTATATAGTGGATGTGGCATAAGAAGAATGAAAGGGTAGGGTGGGGAGTGGAAAGTGGTGAAGTAGAGCAGTGGTAAAAGAGCAATTGTTTTGAGATGCTTTTTTCATGTGGAATAATGGAGGATGACAACCTCATAAAACAATATATATATAATTCAGAAGTGGTAAAGAAAAGAGAAGACCTCCTAGATACTGACAGAGGGTGTGAAGTATTGGAAGGAAGGACTTAACATCCAATAAGTGGGAGAATGAGTTCAAGCATGAGGAGAATAGAAGCTTATGTAGGGTTTGTATAAAGCAGTGAATGTTATGAAAGCTTTCTGCACAAGGTTACATCCATGATTCAGTAGTGATCATTGTCATGTGTTCTCTCAAGGACCATTCCCTGGTATTGGAAATGGCTCATTGTAGTAGAAAGGTAATGTATATATTATACATTCACACACATACATTAGTAATTTTGTTTTAATAGAAATTCATTCCGCTCATTTTAATTAAAGTATGGTGGGTCTGATTCGCCCCTACCACAAATTCTCTCTCTCTCTGTGTGAGGAAACTACTTTAATCCTTTTTCCTTGTTCGAGTGAACTGCCAACTGTCTTAATTTCAGGTGCTGACCTGTGAGAAATGCTAAATCTTTGCTTGAGGCAAATCAGCTGGGAGGGCGACACAGGACTGATCTTGTGGGTGCCGCCATCTTAAAATTAAGCCACGAGGTCGGCACGCCCAGGCGAGATGCCCACTACCGCCACCTAGATGCAAGACTCTTTCATAATCTGGGGAGCCTATAAAAGGCCTTGAATCGGCATACACGCGGCTCGCCTTTAACCATGAACCTAATGAATCTTTTCAGATCACCTACGGGCCGAACAAGGGAAAGGCCCGTGCCAACAAGAAGTGTTGACTTAATACAACAACAACAACATACTCGCCCTCAGAATTCGTCGGTGCTGTCCAGGCATGGACACAACTGTCTTTCCCCCCTGCTCTCTGGAACTACCCTATCTTAAACACGTGGCTGTGGGTCTAGTATATTTTTTGTGGTGATATTTCAATTGCCACCCACCCCCCATCGTTGCTCCCCTCTGAAGTATGAGGAACATCTCTCCTGACACGATAAAGTGTCGAGTCTTAAGGTTTTTCGTCAGTCACATCTCGGTTATCCTATTACTGTTTTTCTGTTTCCTTTCATTAAGTGATATACCTGCAGTAAGACCTTTATTGCTCTTTGTATTTGTGCTATTCCAAGTTGCAAAGCATTGAAGTGGAATGTAACGTGAATTGTTAAATTATGAATGACCTGAATCGAGTTCATTTTCAGGTATCCTCTGTGCAACTCCTTGCTTACAAATCAGGAGTTAGTCAGATGTGGTTTCTCTGCATCAACTTGTGCGCAGTATTGGCTTTCCCCACTACCTTACGGAGCTTTTGAAGCTGGCTTCTATTGTGTTTTCCTTCAAGAATATAACACATTACTTCTTCATGGTGTAGTATTTTTGACCCAGTTATGCTAACCAGTCTTATATTAGTTCGATTGTAGAAATAATTAGTTAAGTTGAAACCAAAGAGTTTTACCTAATCACCCCTCCCTCCCTTTTGAAGCAGGCCTTCAGCCGTGTTTGATTTAATATGTTTTTGCCTGATCTCTAGGCCAGAGGTTAATAACCCTTCCGTTATCCCAGGTAAGTTGCGGGAATCATCAGTGTAACCCATTGATTTACGAAGATCCCCCAGGGTAATACGTATTAATGTATATATATATATATATATATATATATATATATATATATATATTATATATATATATATTATGAATATGAGTGTGTGAGCATTTGGAGAGATTCCATTTTTTCAGTGTCTGTAAGCCCCAGTCCCACTAGATTGACTAGAGCTTACAACCTCTAAAGACCAGTAATCGCCGGTGGTCTTCGGAGTCGCTGGTAATCTTTTCAGGCCGTGCAACCAATTGCAGTAGCGGAGAGGTTTTTGAGCTTGCACAATAATCTCCCTGCGATCAAACTGGTCGCTAGTGGTCTTTAGAGGGTCTTAGGTAATCGTGCGATCGTGGTAGAAAGGTCTTCAATAATCTTTTACTGGTTGCTACTGATCTTTTCTACATTTGGTCGTAGATAGTCTTTTTGAAGTCTTGCAATCATCATACGACTGCCAGCGACCTGCCACAAGATCACCAGCGAGCAGTTCAAGATTACCTGCGACCAGGAACAGACCACGTGACCAGGTCGGGTGCTTTATGGAGCCGTCTTTTTTTACCCATTCTTTTGGCGCAATTTATTTATTTATTTTGCACCCAGTTATTACGGCGCTCATGCTTCTGGCCTACCACGGTTTGGCGCCAAAATGAAATGGATTAAATCAAACTCGGATATCATGCGAAACCTTTCTTCGGCCTAAAACATTTATGCAAAAGTTAAACAAAATCATAATCAAAATCAACATTTTGATGTGTTTCGTAATTGTGGGCTAAACCACGCAAATACTCTAATGGTTCCCTCTCATCAAAATGGCGCACACTTTTCATAAAGGGTTCATTAGGTCTCACATAGTCAAGAAATTTTTGTTGAAGAGCGTGGCCAGCAACCATTATTCATATGTATCTTAGATTCTTTGAATTTTTCTTAGTTCATGAATAAATTTGCATACAATGGGAAAGAGAACTCCTAATTTTGCACTGTATTTTTCTATGCGCTGCTTCTGCCTGACTGTTAGTTCGTCCTCTCTTTGCGATTGTTCGATTGTACTGGTTCCACATCTCTGAACTTGAAGGAAAAAGACCGGCCGTTTACCATTGCCTCTTCATTGGTCTTCCGACGTAATAATCTTCAAACCAGTTAAGCAGTGGCTTGCCTTTCTATTTCTAAAGATGGGTTCGTCTCAACTACTTTTAAATATTTTAAGGAAATCAGTGAAGTAAATTTCAACTAGTATGTTGCACTACATAACTAGGTGCTTAATACGAACGATGCAATTCCTATACTTTTAATATTTCCTTTAAAATGTTTTCAAAGCCAAATGGTACCATTCCGACGTGACCATACGGGCATTTACTGGCATATTATCTTGTTTACTAAAGGCCACTCTTCATATATTGATTTGCTTGTTTTGAAAGCTTGTCTAGATGCTTCCCAATAAGTCGATGACAAGCAAAAGGAAGACGGCACAGAAACCAGGTAAAATTTATTCCGACCCTGAGAGACAACGAAGGTCAACAGCAAATGAAATACAAGAAAATGAACCATCTCAGGACAAAGACAATGAAAATGACCTAGACCTGCCGCCTATTTAATCTCCTTTGGGTGTCTGCCATAGTCATTCTTGCATACAGACAATTCGACGGCTTCCATCGAAATGAAATTATTTCACAAGTCCTTATTTATACCCCAACACCATCGGTCTTTTTCAGATCATCAGTCCGACACTCGTATGATGATCCTTATATGTCTCCACTAGTCGCTGATTATAATCTTTGGTAGTGGTAAGTGATAGACAGGTCGGTGGTGGTCGCGCGACAGGTCGCAATATTCATAAAAATTCGTAGACGATCTCACACAATCGTGCAACCATCGTACGATTACAAATGACTTGTCGCACGACTATCAACAACCTGTCGAATGATGATCGCAGAAGTATAGCTACATGTGAGTGCCAAGCATTTTCTTGAATGAAGTCGCAAACAATCGCTGGTGATCGCCGGCTTTTGAGGTCGCCGGTGGTCTCTAGCGGTCGCAAGCTCTAGTGGGACTGGGCCTTAAGTAGTTTACTATGCAGAAAAAAAGGGCTATACATTGATATGCTAAGCCTCATAAATTACCTCAAATGCCTAGTCATTCTGCTAATATATGCCTGTAGTTTTACGTTGAGATGTTTTTGAAAGCGAAGCAGCTCTTGGCCATTAACCCTTCTTGGTTTACACTGCCATGGAGCTGAGGATTTATTTTGATTTAGATACTGTGAACTGACGTTGCAACAACCAAGTTCATGGACGTTGGAGCTGGGGAAGAAACATCCAAATATCGAAGAGAGGTTCGGTATCTTACTAATAGCAACATCGGAATTGGTTGCTAATTTGGACCAGCAGGAACATACTAATTATGAAAGGTGTATTTAAAGCAAAAACTCACTGACGCTGTTTCATGATATTCTTAGGCTATCCAAAGACAGATTTGATAATTTTCTCCGTAAATATCACTCGAACAGTTACTTTTGTGCAGCTATTTATGTCATTAGTCATTCAATAACTAAAAAACATTTTAGATGTGCTGAAAACAATCAAGGTTTTCATGCCCATATTTCTCCGTGTATTTGCAAATAGAGAAAACCCTCTCACGTTTCGCTGTTTTCTCGGGAGAATAGTGATTTTCCTCTAGTTGCACCCACGGACACCTCAGACCCAAGAGCACTTGCGCTTTGCTCTGGGCATTTTATGCAGCTGTTTTTACTGGATATTATTCGGCATTTCTTCTGTGTGGAGTGAAAGTTGTTAGGGAGAGGTGGCATAAACTTCGTCCAAGCAGTTAGTTCCATAGCTGGTGCTTTGAAACCTACGCTTCCAAATCATACACTCATTGTGTTGTCTATTTCGAAGCTAAAGATTAGGAACTGTCAAGTACGAATATTACTAGGTTAAATTACTGCGAGAAAGAAAATATTCATAAGAATAGAAGAAGAATAAAGCCAATAATGAGAGCAACATTAGACGAAAGCTGACAAGCTTGTGGATAGTCCATTTTAGTCTGGGAAATATTAATCCATGCAATGTGATCTAAGTGAATTAATTTTATACCAAGTAATATGAACTTGCCCAGTTAATGGATACAGTGAAAGTGTCATGGTTCGTTATGTGTACTAGAATAATGCAAATCTTTGGAAAACACGCTAAAATGAAAGATATAATCCTGAGAATATAAAAAATCAAAATTCCTTCATAAATAACACAAACAAATTAATAAGTAAATAACCAAGAATAAGAGTTACTTGGGAGTACTTATTGAAAGAAAATACACACACACGCACACACACACACACACACACATCTATATATATATATATATATATATATATATATATATATACGTATGTATGTATAGATATATATATATATATATATATATATATATATATATATATATATATATCATATATGTGCATATTTCGAATTATATATAACTAACTAATCTAAGTATACTTACGCTGATTAACAAAATGAGTAAATGAATAGAAATATCAATGAATAATGACTAAAGAACAAAACTGATGTAAGTTTAGTGTCTGCATTGTTTGAGGAGATTACACCCGTACTCCTCATACCTCACATGACCAGAAGCCTCCTGCCTTTGCAGTTCTATTACCGTTAGAATATCTGTATAATTTGTAAATGCATAGGAACAAAATCATATACATAAAAAAGAACAATAACTTTTCTAATTTAGTAAGAACTGTTAAATATGAGGTATCTTTGTTGTCAATATTACGATGAGAATCTGCAGGCTTTACACGGATATGTCTGCCCAGTCAGTCATGTTGCCTGGGTCCTTTTTACATGGGAGTTGAAGTGACCAGGTCATCACAGAAAACACTAAGTCAACTTGGAGATTCGAGCGACAATGTTTAAACTCCACGCTCCGAGCTTCTGCTAATGACAGTTCACTGAGCCTCAGTTCTGAGGAGCCTGGATTTATTAAGTTTCTGGGTCCTGCTGACCTGAATACAGTGAATTTAAAGGCATGACAACAAGCAATGAGCAGTATCATGTGAGTCAATAGGTAAAGAGCCTTAGGCAGTAATATTACCTGGAAAACAAGACACCACTACTTCTCAAAATAAGAAACTCTACCGTTGATTTCTTCGCCAATTCTCAAAATCCGATAGAACTAACAAATTTACACAAGTGGATCTTGGCTCTGTGGTGAAAATTGTATGGGAGCTGGCAAGTCTTCTTATGATTCCCCCAATGAGTTGGCTCTGGAAATATTATTCAGCTGTGGCTGAATAATTGTATAGATACAATACCCTCTTGACACTTGGAACCATATGTTTACAGACTGATAAATCTTAGAAATTCTAATCTCGGGTATCAAGTTATATATAAAATGAAAACATATAAAACTGGTATTCCTTTCACTTTGTTTGACAACATTGTGCATCTGGACATATTACTGCACATTAACATAATTAATACTCGTATATTATACACATGTAGGTACTTACTGTCCAAATCCTGTAGCCCCGGAATTGAAGAAGGATTTCATAACTTCAGAGGAACAAACAGCGTCACTTACTGTTCATTCTTCAAGACTGGACGCAAATAGCTCCCCTATAAGATTTATCTTTGACCTGATATCTTTAACTAAGCAATGAGAAGCTAACTGTAATCATCATCAGGTTATTCACCTCTGTAAGAGATAATTATCAGTGACATGGCTACTGCTAGTTGAAGTTGCAGTGATTACTCGATTTTGCAATAGTTTTCTTAATGATGATTGCAGCTCTGCATCATGCATGAAAAAAAAAATTCAACAATGACTTGAATGAATTATATTTTTGTCATGCACCTGCCTAAATCAATGGACGAACGAGATTCCTGGAGGAATACCTAGACGCTACGCAAAGCGAAATGACTAGACTTCCCAACCTAGATGGGAAAAATTCATTTTACTCTCCTCGTCACACCTGTTCGACATAACAGGGGAGGTGGTGGTCTTTCTTCAAAGATTAACAATAGCTTTCAAGACGTCTACCTGGTTAAGTCACTCAGAACAAGGAACTAACCATTTTAAAGATTCTGCTTTTAGGAACTGAATTTGGGAATCAAATAAAGAAGTTCGAGGTATTGAGATACCACAGAATGTAGAGTTTCTTGAAGACACATGTATTATTGAAACAAATAAAAACACAAATGAAGAGGTGTTGCAAAATGGATTTATAAATGTAAACAAGCGTTTTATGGATAAAGGTGAAAAAATAAATATGTAAAGGGAAAAATGTATAAAAACATGGGGCAAGACGCTGAGGTTGTACCTCACATACACGTGTACAAACATATGTACATGCATACATAGATTATGTATTAACTGAACTACTTGGTTATAATTTTAGCAAAATTTACTTTTCCTTCTTACACTTCCTTGTAACTTTTAAAAGTGATTTGGTGGGAACAGCAATTGAACAGGTTCTGCTTAATGTATTCAGTAAGTTCTCAATCCTGGATGAACTCGCTGGGCAGAACATCCTTAAAAGTCACATAATAGCACCTCGACCGTTAACCCTACTTTCTTTTTGGTTTGTTTTAAAGCTAAGTCCTATCGTCTAAAAACTCCGCCAATTTATGGTCCCAAACCTTTGCAGCCCTCTTTTCAAGACCTTCCATCCAACCTATCTATATTGATTCTTCCAAACTGAATAAAGTCAGCACAGTATGATATATATATATATATATATATATAATATATATATATATATATATATATATATATATATACATATATGTGTGGTGTGTGTGTGTGTGTGTGTGTGTGTGTGTGTGTGAGTATTATGTGGACGTGTGTGAGTGCGCAGAGGAAATCCAACACAAACAATCACAGTAAGCAAGAGAAGAGAAGAAGCGATACTGCGTCCCAGTCCTTGCCGGTCTAAACTGAGCAAAGACGAAATAAATTCGTGTCTCCGATAAAGGAGCAAATTCTGGAGGATGATCTTGTGCACTAAGAATGCCTGAAAGAGATGCAATTCCGATTTCTAAAATACACAGGGCCCCATCGGTCAAGAGAATGCTATTCAGAATGTAAGGGTTTCTATTTTGTTAACGTTGATGGGAATGAGAAGGGCGTGATGGGGATGAGAAGGGCGTGATAGGGATGAGAAGAGCGGAAAGGGAAACAGTGGAAAAATAAAAGAGCAGGTCCGACTAATAGTTCTTGGTGAGGTCCCCAAGCGGGGAGGGAAAGGCCGGGCCTCCCGAAGTGGAGTAGTGCGGGGTGGGGGGGGGGGGGTGCCCTCTCTGTCAACATCTTGTTTACATTTCATCTGTACGGGATCGTGTTTGCTTTGGAGTGAAATGGAAATGGAGAAATAATTATTAAACATTATACGTTGTTTCCCGTCTTCAATTGCCAGAGAGAAAGATAGGAGGCTGCTGCCACAATGTTGATGAAACCTCTGAGGTAATATTCATGAATTGTTTCGCCTGCAAGACTGATTAGAATACACATTTTAGGCCAGCACCAAATAAAGGCAAAAGAAATAAATAATTTTTACACAGGACTATAAATCAAGACCATTGAGGGTGCTCTTGGTCACAATATAGTATGATTATCTGGAATAGCCAAGTTTCGCTCCAGAGAAAACTATCATGAATATTCGAAGGATTGAGCTTAAGTACTTTATTCTACCACGTGGATAATATGTAGAACTCACTATAGTATATATATATATATATATATATATATATATATATATATATATATATATATATATATATATATATATATATATATATATATATATATATATATATATAGTATATGGGTGTGTATGTGTGTGTGAACAAAGTTACAGTCACAAAGGAAATTTCTTTCGTGAATTTAACTTTGTTCGTATAATCATCAGTTTTTTACCGTTTTCGAGATTTACATAAAACACATATATAATATGCATATGTATATAACTTTTAACTTGTAGAGGTTCTAGCTAATATCAAATCTCTCTCTCTCTCTCTCTCTCTCTCTCTCTCTCTCTCTCTCTCTGTCTTCAGTTGCCTAGGCTGATGATGGAATGAACACACGTATCCTGAGCAACCCATCTAATAAAGATAAAGGTAACTGAAAAAATCTGATGGGGGTGGAAAAGTGCATTTGATAAGACCAATACGTGATTGGAAAATAGATGAATGATATGCATGGCATGGGTCCTATCTTTTCTGAGGCTGACAATATGTGCTCACCATTGATTCTAAAACAAATGTTGTACTCTCTTTCTCCCTAAATACTTTCTTGTGATTTAAAAACTATGTTGATTAAAGAGCAACAGGTTTTTATTTTGCATAGGTGAAAGGCGACATGAAGCTGATTTTGTTATAAGAGAGTCAGGCGCTCTCCTTCGGTGCTTCATTTACCTTTTGGAAGAATTGTCATTCATCTGTGACATCATCGCCTGCGTCCTATAGGCTGATATATTAAAATAAAACTTTACATCTAGGCTGATTATCTTTACAGATATACACACAAGCAAATATATATTATATATATATATATATATATATATATATATATATATATATGTATATACGTATACTAGGTATATATGTCATCAACGTTTTCATGTGTTCAGCGTTTCCTTATATATATATATATATATATATATATATATATATATATATATATATATATAGTATATCACGTATACTAGGTATATATGTCATCAACTTTTCATGTGTTAGCGTTTCCTAAATATACGTATATATATATATAATATATATAATATATATATTATACATATATATATATATATATATATATATATATATATATATATATATATATATATGAATAATTATCACATCGAACCGTGATCCATTTATATATCATTCAAGCTACAAATGTCCTTTAATATCTAAATTTAAACTACCTCCAAATGATATATTTTCATATATGTACCGAAGGGGAATTTTTTAGTTCATAATAATTTCGTCTCCCCATGGATCGAACCACCGTCCAAGTGGACGGGGACGAAATCCGGACAGTCAGTGACGCTATCCAATCAGCCAACAGAGACGCTATAAGTTCATATCGATTCTGACCTTACAAATCACCCTCGATCTCGGTGCTTTCGTAATTAGAATCGATATGAAACCCCGTCTACCATGTTAGCCAATTCGAGCTTTGACAGCACGTAGCCTTTTGTTATGAATAATTATCACATCGAACCGTGATCTATTTATATATCAATTCAAGCTACAAATGTCCTTTAATATCTAAAATTCACTTTACCTCCCAAATGTATATCATATATGTACCGACGGTTTCATATCGATTCTAATTACGAAAGCACCGAGATCGAGGGTGATTTGTAAGGTCAGAATCGATATGAACTTATAGCGTCTCTGTTGGCTGATTGGATAGCGTCACTGACTGTCCTGGTTTCGTCCCCGTCCACTTGGACGGTGGTTCGATCCCATGGGGGGACGAAATTATTATGAACTAAAAAATTCCCCTTCGGTACATATATGAAAATATATCATTTGGGAGGTAAAGTGAATTTAGATATTAAAGGACATTTGTAGCTTGAATTGATATATAAATGGATACCGGTTTCATGTTGATATATAATATATAATATTATAAATTATATATAAGATAATATATATAGATACATATACTAGGTATATATGTCATCAACGTTTTCATGTGTTCAGCGTTTCCTTTTATATACGTGTATTATATATATATATATATATATATATATATTATATATATATCTATATATATATATATATATATATATATATATATATATATATATATATATATATATATAAAGGTTTTTTGC
>NC_087213.1:43974535-43984535 GCF_015104395.2 Macrobrachium nipponense
TCATTCAGTTAGCAAAGAAGCAAAAGCCCCAAGAACCCGTCTCCATACGACTTACAAAACTGAGAGTAATACTAACCTTACCTAGTTGTGTAATGCTTGTGTCATTGATGATGCAACTCAGGTAAAATGAATTGCAGTGCTGATGAAAGCCAGTAACGTTTTTAACAGACTACAAAAATGACTGGCTTCTCTAACTGAAACCTTATGACTTGCTCGGTGGTTTACCCAAATGCGAACGTTTTTTCTTGTTCTTCATAAGTGAAAGTTTATTCTGAATTTCTATGTGTCCATGAAGTGTCGTTTTTCAACCTTTCTATAAATATCTTTCCTTCCGCACATAATGCTCTTTTCTGTCCATAGAAATCTATAATTGCTGCTTCTATTAAGCCAAAGAGGTTCTACAATTCGAGACTAACATTGCATAATGCAATAATGTATCACATGCAATCGTTGCAGGAAGTAATTAAATTTTTTTGAAAATACATTGAAATACATATTTAATAAAAAAAAAAGTGTGAAAAAGGTACCTGTAAGAATAAGGGGGCTTTGGATGAGATAATGATCAGATAATTCTTAGACAACTGGAGGGAGCAAAGTGTTCTCTCTCCAACATGCTAACATTTTACTCCCAAGATTACTGAATCCAAGACCTATAAATATTATAGCATCGGTCTTGCACAGAAAAATTCAATGTGGTCAATTGAATTGACCTGTGACATTGAAAAATAAGTCAAGATAAAAAGAATAAGGATAAATAATTACCATCTTTACATGAAATATCTTCCAATGATCTTA
The DNA here is from genome assembly GCF_015104395.2 of Macrobrachium nipponense. Taxonomy (NCBI): domain Eukaryota; kingdom Metazoa; phylum Arthropoda; class Malacostraca; order Decapoda; family Palaemonidae; genus Macrobrachium; species Macrobrachium nipponense. Next base: position 43,975,331 of record NC_087213.1, read on the forward strand.
CACGAAAGCAAATACATTTGGGATATTAGAATTCACCTGTCACCTTCAAAAGTATGTAAGGGTAAAAATAGTTTTGGGAAACGATCATCAAACCCAGCAATTTGATGTCTGCCAAGTTTCACCAAAATCGGAGGAAAGTACAATTCCGAACTGTAAGTTAACCTGTAATCATGAAAAGGACGTCAGGGGGAAATACGCTTTGGCAGAAGTTATTCACCAAATCTTTAAGATAGCTTTAATTCAGTTTCATCAAAATCAGCGGATACAAAAATGACTAAAAGTTCAGTACTGAAAATTAATGTATCCGTGTCCTTGACAAAAAGGACAAGGGCAGAATTATTTGGGGAAATCCTCACTCTCTTTGGTATACACCGACAAGTTTCGTCAAAATTAGAGAAAAATAAACTGTTGGTCTTCATATCAACTTTCAAGAACAATTCTGAAGGCCGGAGAGACCTTTGACATTGACAGAAAAGGAGTCAAAATTTGGTTTCAGAAATTAAAGTGACCTGGAAAGAGGGAAGAGTAAGAAATCTATCGAGAAAGTCATTAGCAACCATCCATGAGCCTTCGGCGGGAATATCCTGAAATGCTTTTCAGAAATCGTCTTTCAGATAGATAGTCGGTTTTAGTTCTTTTGAATGTTATTTCTACAAGTGGCAGGAGAAATGCGTCAGTTGATAAAGTGCTTGAAATATTATGTAATCATCAAGAATATGAAGAAATCGATATGAGATAGGAAATTGTTTTGGCTTTAAAACATTCTTGGGATAAATGTCCCCTCCCTTTTTTTGTGAGAGGATTACTGGTACATAATCAGTCTATCTCAGTTTGTCAGTCTTTCTTCTTCCTCCCCCAAAAAAGTTCCTTGTGATTTCTCTCTCTCTCTCTCTCTCTCTCTCTCTCTCTCTCTCTCTCTCTCTCTCTCTCTCTCTCTCTCTCTTTCTTTCCGTGCACTGTATCTATATCTGAGATCTCGATGCTTCAGGCTGCCATGTCTAAGAAAACAATGCTCTTGTTACAATTAAATACATAAATCATCATTCTAACTTTAACCGTTAAATTTTTCCTTATCTTTCATTTATTTTAAGGATTTCTTTGTGCTCTCTCTCTCTCTCTCTCCTCTCTCTCTCTCTCTTCTCTCTCTCTCTCTCAGAGGAATCCTTCAAATATCCTGTTTGAAGAGATATACTACTTATTAAAACGTCTGTGACCTCAAATACAAAATTCACAAATCTAATTTACAATATTGAATTATGCCCTTTCTCTTTCAGGATAATCCTCACACTAGTTCTCATAAACAAAGTTATGCTCTCTGTAGGTCTTCAGTAATATATTTTGCAGAATGAGTAAAACAAAGACACTAAGAAACATGATTGCATAAGATAAACTGACCGTGAGTCATTTTGACCTTTAACCATAAAATCAATATTTGTGATAAAAATGTAGGCTTATGTCAGAGAGGTTGGCAGTGTAATTAACAAACGGTTTATACAATAAATACTGAAGAGAGAGAGAGAGAGAGAGAGAGAGAGAGAGAGAGAGAATCATATTAGTTATTGCAGTTTGTTCTCTTTATTTTACTGGAGATATATAAACACAGAGTAAGAGAAGCTTTACGCCAGAATGTTTGTTCGGTGGCTTTAATATTTGAATGTGATTAACTGGATATAATTTGTTTCATACTGATATGATTTTGGTATAACAGATTTTTGTTCGAGGACCCTCTTTTGCTTGATTTCACTCACATATTACTTAGATATAGTACTTAGATACAGAAAGACATTTAACATATCTTTAACATACAATTATGAACACATCTGGAAATTATCGTAAGCATAAGTGGCAATGGATTGAGAAGTGTAGATAATCGAAAGAGGTGCAATATAGCAGAATATCAGAGAGAGAGAGAGAGAGAGAGAGAGAGAGAGAGAGAGAGAGAGAGAGAGAGAGAGAGAGAGAGAGAGAGAGAGAGAGCACCTATAACAACACCCTATGACATACTGGAATGTGAATAAGAATTGAGTAACGGAAATGTGACGCCTCAGAGAAGACGGAGTTACAACAGTAACAAATAGGTTCCAAGTTGAAGTTCTATAGAACAGATGCCGTCATTCAGTGCAAACATTAAATAATCCTAAATAAGTTCTTTGCAACATATGACTTTGAATTGACCGTAGAAAAGGATCCAGGTCAAGATTAATGAGGGAAAATAGACACCAACCAACGCGGTAGATTAGCACGATAACTTTTCATTGGATCTATAACCTAGAAAAAAATGATTCAAGGGAAATATCCTTCACCTTCGGGGACTTTGACCAAGGCCATTTTGACACGTTCCATCAAACCCAAACAAAAGTAGATGATGAAAAATAGTGCAATTATGAAATTAGTTTGTTGAATAGATATTTTTTTTCAGTTACACGATTTTCAAAACAAAATATCAGAGAATACGATCAGTGATAGAAAAAGGGAAAAAAGCTAGGTACTTGAAAAATAGGCTAAGGTCAGATGGGGTTGGGTTCAAAAATTCTTGAAAATTACCTTTGGCACTGCATTTCATAAGAACAGAAGCCTTTAACTACATAGTTGTGCAGGATAAGGTTTCTATATTTTGACCTTCCAGTTGACTTTGGGAAAAAATAATAACAAACCCAGAGGACATCTGCTTAGTAAATTTCACCGCCATCAGAATAATCAAAGTGAATGTCGATAAAACACCAGAAAAAAAATTCTTTATGACATAGATAGATTATAACAAACTCCACTTCGCCTTAAGGTCGTATACAAATAAAGAATGCAGATGCAAGGGAGACAAGAGACAGTAAGGAGGTGATAACTGTAGTAAGAATTATACCTAGATAATTTAAATTATACTGATAATTTTAATCTATCTCCAACTACTTTTACGGTTCAGTAAGAGGTACACAGCATCCCATAACAAAGGTAAGTTTACATCTACATAAAGAATGAGAAACTTGTCTTAATGCTGAGGGTAATTATAATTGTAATTCTGTAAAATGCTGATCTGCGTGGAGTGAAGGCCAGGCAATGAAAATGTAAAACCTTGGGGTTTTGAATATGTATGAATATGGTACATGACTGTTGAATTGTTAAGGGGAGAGAGCGAGAGTTCATGAGGAGAATGTTCAGGGCCGGGAGGGACACAGGCTGATTGTCTTCAGATGACTTGAGAAGCGGACTGGCGCTGGTTTTGCCAGGCAGACTCTGGTGGCAGTGAACAAATACTATCTTCATTCAGTTTAAGTTGGCCAAAATAAGCGTAACAAAAGAGAGCGCCATGATAGTAAGTATGTATGGACGAAGAACAGAAACGTGTTAGGACTAAAAATAAAGTTTCCGATTAAGTCAGGCGTTCTGCATGCAAAGGCGAGAGAGAGAGAGAGAGAGAGAGAGAGAGAGAGAGAGAGAGAGAGAGAGAGAGAGAAGAGAGAGAGAGAGAGAGAGAGAGAGAGAGAGAGAGAGAGAATGCTGCAGTTAGTAGGCAAGGAATGCTGGTGTGAAAGAAAAAGGAAAGATCCTTGTTAAATTGTATTATGAAAGGTCCTTGCGTGTTGGGAATACACGGTATCCAAATACGAATATTTACAAATATACTCTCAAAATAGAAATGATGGACAAAGTGTATTAGGTTATGTAATACAAGAGTCTATAGAAGAGGAATTGATGGATACAAAATGAAATGAGTCATTATCTGGCTGAATCAAAGCTGAAGCAAAAGTTGAACCACACGATAGTTTCTCTTGGAGATAAAGGCTTTAGATGTGGTAGTTGATGTGTTCAGGAAGGTGAGTTTGATAACAAAGAAGGAATTGTAAATACGTAAGACAAGGAGGGGGTCTGAGAATATACGGTTTATATAACAATCACAGATGGGGTCAAAGTGGCAACAGGGATTTTTTTACAGCTATATGTGTTTACGGAGAAGGAAAAAAACAGCTATCAGTAGTGGAATGAGATAAATGAAAGAAAATGTGATAGAAGAGAAATCGTGGGCAAGTATTCAACTGCACAGCAGATGAAACAAGAAGACTAACAGAGGACAACATGCAAAGGCTAATCTGAGTAAGTAATTTAGGAAAAAAAGTAATTAATTTTCTGCGAGAAACGTTTGGAGAGAAAGGGTCATGAGCACATGAGGTTCAGTTTAAAAATTTCATTCGAGGATGTGGTGTCTGAAGAGAATGCCTTCCTGGGTAGTTTAAGATGTAGGGAAATTAAACGGGGAGACAGAACAGAATTTTATCTTCTTTTTCGCTTGATAGCCATTTACAGTTAAAACGAGCAATGGTTTCCGCTTCCGCTGTCCTCAACACCCCCTTCATGAACCGGAGACGAGAACACCAACTATGGACTCTCGATTAATTCAGAAGCAGCTCGTCTGTCTCAGAGTCAAAGTATATACTTTGACTCTGGTCTGTTTATTCGTCGCTTCATTTGTCGTGTCGTTCTTGGCTCTCTTCGCTAGTCCAACACTTGGCTTGCCCAAGAGCTCATATATAGCAGCTCGAAATCTTCTCTAAATATCAGTACTACGAGGGTCCCTTTACTTATTGTCCTTGTTTAGAAAGGCTAAATAGTAGTTTTCAATAGAGTACGGGTCGAATAAACATCAATGGAACAGGCCAGTCGCCAAGCGATGTGCTATAAGTCTAGGAGAATGGAGGGCAAAGTATTAAGAACGCTGGAGTATGAAGGTACGCTGTTTATTTGCCACATTTGTTCAAACTGCCGTCATCTTCTGACAAATAAAATCCATAAGCAACAACACAAGCAAACAAAAAATAATTTTTAGAATCAAGGATTGCTTTCGTTTCATGGCCATTATAATCACTTTTGTTGACTTTGTATTTTTATACCAATTATGAACTCTATCATAATAATCCGTCAATATTTGTATGAAAGTATCTTTAGCAGTTAAACGCAAGTCTTCATTACAAGACACTAGTTCGAAATCCACACCTCACCATACAAAATACCAGCAGCTTCAAAGTCCGTCCGGTCGATTCAATAACCCTACTAAGCTCCTGTACAAAGGACGTCATTTTGCTTTGTACCCTCTTTGGCAGTCTTACTCTGTTCCACTTTTGGCGCCACTTATTGAAGTCACTCCTCGACAAATCATAAACAGGTTCTTCATGGACGCACAGCTCTTGAGATTCAGTTTTACTACAGACATCATCACGGAAAAATACCTCCAAATCTATGGTCTGAATTAGCACTTCGGATTTAGGTGATTCCAGATGAAGAGGGGTGGGAAACCGTCCGGTGGAAAAGGAATTCATTCTATATATTCTTGACCAGAGAGAGAGAGAGAGAGAGAGAGAGAGAGAGAGAGAGAGAGAGAGAGAGAGCTGGCAATACTTAATACAAAATGGAAAATGAACACCAGAAAAGCGACGAGAAGAAAATAAAAAGGATCAGCTATATAGATGTCTCCTCTTCTGCCTGTATTTAGTTTCATTCCAGCTTTTTCACTCCCCTTCCTTTTTTCAAATACTAGACTAATCATTGTTCTTTTGATACTTCCTGTGAGGCGTTATGCACATTAATAATAATAATAATAATAATAATAATAATAATAATAATAATAATAATAATAATATTATTATTATTATTATTATTATTTTTGTTGTTATTATTTTTGTTGTTGTTATTGTTGTCTATCTCAGTCATCTTATTCGACTGGGTATTTTTTTTATAGTGTGGAGTTCCGGGTTGCATCCTGCCTCCGTAGGAGTCCATCACTTTTCTCACTATGTGCGCTGTTTCTAATAGTACACTCCTCTGCATGAGTCCTGGAGCTACTTAGGCATCTAGTTTTTCCAGGTTTTTTTTCAGGGTTCTTGGGATCGTGCCTATTGTTCTTATATAAGATTGTGGGTACAATTTCCACTGGCATATCCCATATCCTTATTTCTATTTTCAGGTCTTGATATTTATCAATTTTTTCTCTTTCTATCTCATCTGCTCTAGTGTCCCATGGCATTGCGACATCAATGAGTGATACATTCTTCTTGATTTTGTCAATCAGCTTCACGCATGATCTATTGGCACGTTTCACTCTATCTGTTCTGATACCAAAGTCCCAGAGGATCTTTGCCCGATGGTTTTCTATCACTCCCTCAGGTTGGTGTTCATACCACTTATTTTAGCAAGCTAGCTGGTGTTTCTTGCACAGGCTCAAGTGGCCCTAGGGCTTTTGCTACTGAATCATGCCTCTTTTTGTACTGGTTCTGTGCAAGTGCTGGAAACTTACTTGCTATGTGGCTTATGGTCTCGTCTTTCACGTTGTACTTCCTGCATGTGGATAAGATGTTATTTCCAATTATTGTTCTTTGGACATATCTGGTTCTTGGTTCTTAGGGCTTGATCTTGTGCTGCTGTTAGCATTCCCTCTCTTTCCTTCTTGAGTTCTTCCCTCTGTATCCATTGCCACGTTTCATCACTGGCCAGTTTTTTATTCTGTTTCAAGTGCTGTCTGTGCATTGCTTTGTTGTGCCATTTCTCTCTTCTGTTTTTCATTCTCTTGTCTCAAGTATATTTCTGGGTCTTCATCTACTTTTATCAGGTCTTCTTCCCATGTACTCTTTAGCCTCTCGTCGTCACTGATTTTCAGATACTGCCCCATTGCTTCACTCTCGATATTGACACAGCCCTCTATGCTCATTAGACCTCTCCCGCCTTCCTTCCATATAGTCTATCTGTATTTGCTCTTGGTACTAGTGCTTTGTGTATTGTCAAGTGTTTCCTAGTTTGCTGGTCTATGCTGTGGAGTTCAACCTTTGTCCACTCCACTTAAGTCTTAAGTCTCTACATATATTCTTTTCTCATTGTGTCCTTCATCTCTTGGTGTTTTATATTCTTTCCCTCTATTATTCCCGGGTATTTGTATCTTTTCTTATCATCAGCTTTATCCTTTCAGTCCTTGTCACTTTGCCTTTTTGTATGCTGACCAAGGCGTATTTTTCTATTCTAAACTCCATCCTGATGTTCCTAGATACAAAACTTATGTCTGGATTTGGGTATCTATATTTCCTTGATGCGCTTACTATCAGTGGCGTCATTTTTCTTTGGGGGGGGGGGGGGTGGGGGGGGGGGGTGGAAGGGGGCTGGGTGGGGGTTCATTAAATTTAGGCTTAGAATTTATGGAAGATGGCAAGTGAAGGGAGCCCTATCAGCTGGGGGTATGGGGGCTGCTGTAAGACCCCCTAAAGAAACTTGGAATTTTGTGCGCATTTAGGAGCATTTTGAAGCCAATAAGAGCGGTATTCAGTTAATAAAGCAACAAACCCTATCATTTAATGGCTGGGAGTAGTTTTTCTCTGCTAAAACTCTTGAAAAATAGCGAGATCTAACAAAATTAGGCAACACTGCAGTTCTACCTCTCCTTGTCTCATGCACTCATGACAAGCTAGAAGCGATCAAATATTGGTTGTTTCAATAGAGGCCCCTCTCCAGCCTCCGTCCCCAAACACACACACACACACACACACACACCCCCCCTTGGGAGTGAATTTTACTGTTGTTATTATTATCATTATTTCAAGGGCTTGGGGGACCGGTAAGTCCCCCTCACCCCCAAAATGACGCCCCTGCTTACCATGCAGCTTGATGTCCTTCGTGGGCGTCACATGGTTAATTCTGTTGCCTCCTTTCTTGAGCTGCTACCCAATATCCATCTTGGGCAGTACTTTTGTCATGGGAATCATGACTACTACGAAGAGTATTGTGGACAGGGTCGCCTTGAAAGGTCCCTATACTGATGTTAACATCTGCTAGTCTTATCCCAGCGCTTGTAAGTACTGTATTCAAGTTGCACATATTTTTTTTAGAAAGCTCACATATTTTTTTTTTAGAAAGCTGATGGTGTTTTCCTCTATCCCATATATTTTCAGGCATTCTATTGGCCACGTGTGTGGTATCATGTTGAAGGCTTTCTTGTAGTTAATCCATGCCATTCTTAGGTTGGTTTTCCTTCTTTTAATGTCCTTCATTACCATTTTGTCTATCAGGAGCTGGTCTTTTGTACCCCTATACTTCCTCTGCAGCCTTTCTGTTGGTGAGGGATGGTGCTGGTATCCTCTAGGAAGTTGTATAACCTTTCACTGATTATACCTGTTAGTAAATTCCTCATTATTGGTAGGCAGGTGATAGGCCTGTAGTTATTGCTATATAATCATTATTATTATCATTGCTATTATTATTATTATTATTATTATTATTATTATTATTATTATTATTATTATTATTATTATTATGAGGAGAAGGAGGAGGAATATTAAGGCTGACAACTTGTTTTTGATAGTTCAAGACCATTTTCTTTGTAAATGGGATAAGAAACCTTGTATGGACCTCTGGTTTCTTTCAAAGAAAGTTACCTCGCTTGATTCAAATGGTTATGTATTAGCTGGAGGGAAAGAGTTAGAAATAACAGCGGAAATGCCAAATTCAACGGCAATTTTTACGAAAAATGAGAAAAGCCATAAGATGGATCAAATTTACTTCTTATATAAGTACTCTATGAAGGAACACACCTTAAGTATGAAGCAAAACAGAATATATATGTGTGTGTATATATATATATATATATATATATATATATATATATTATACACACACACACACACACACATATATATATATATATATATATATATATATATATATAAGTCATATCACATTACCGTGATTCATATACATATATCGAGCTACAATGTCCTTTAATATCTAATTCGCTCTACCTCGGAATTAATATATTTTCATATATGCTTAACGAAGGGGAATTTTTTCTCGATAATAGATTTACCTGTACTTGGGCGCGAACGCAGGTACATTATAAATCCAGGACCGTCAGTGGAAGCGGTACACTGACGGTCCTGGATTATAATGTACCTGCGTTCGCGCCCAAGTACAGGTAAATGTATTATCGAGAAAAAATTCCCCTTCGGTTAAGCATATATGAAAGTTGCATATTTTAATAATTAATAATAATATAGATTTTATTTCAGCTCAAAGCCATATACATGGAATATACAAAGTAGAGAAAATAACATACAGAATCTTGATACATGAGATGATATGATGAAAAAGTATATAGATGATATTAATAATAAAGGCAATGACATATTGAGAAAAGTAGTGGTTATCGGGTCCAGAATGCTAAATACGAAAATTGAAAATA
>NC_087213.1:43989535-44002035 GCF_015104395.2 Macrobrachium nipponense
ATCGACAAGACAATGGATAGCTTAAAATATGTGTGATTACTGAAATGGGCGACAGTGATTTTAAAAGAAAAATAGGGAAGAGGTGGTAACTATTATTCTGCCTATTATAGCGAGGTTTAAGTCCAATATATGACAGATAATAACACCAAATGTCTTACCTCCAAAAATCTTGGCTCCCTTAACGAACTAGATAAGGTGACCAATTGTCAAGGGCGAATTTGTGATGCTAATAAGTCATCTGGAAAAGTAAATTCACAATAATATTTCTGTTTGATCTCGTTATTTAAAATACAAAGCAGAAAGCTTTCGGTGACCTGCACGGCCCTCCTTGTCAATCTGAATGTAAGGTTGGTTGAAGGAGCAATTATTAACAGGGGTCTCTCTATGGAAGGCAATAAAGCATTTACGCAAGAAGATTTTATTTTAAATGAAATAATTTGCTGTCAGTTTATAAGAGATTATAACAAAGAAAACTTGCATAGTAATAACACCAATAATCTAGCCACCTCTGATACTGCCGCTGCCTCATCTTCTTTCGTTCAGGTAACAGGGACACATCCCGTGTCCCTAGTTGCAGGCGCCCAAGCTGCTATGGACAACATATCAATCGATTCAAGAGACGAACCGCCACTTCGAAGATCTAGGCGATTAGCTGGTTTGCCGTTGGAGAACGAGGGGATAACGTAAAGAGCCAACTACATCATCAAACAGGCTATTTGTAAACTAGTCAAAAAACAAAGTTCTTGTATGATCACTGTTAGTAATTATATTCAGATTGACAAGGAGGACCGTGCAGGTCATGAAAGCTTTCTGCTTTGCATTTTAAATAACAAGATCAAACAGACATATTATTGTGGATTTACTTTTCCATTTTATTATATTAACTCATGTGATTATGAGGTTTCTTTGAAAAAGTCATCTGTTCTCCTGTTTGTATTATTTGGGATGTGTTCACTTTAATACCTATAAGGTTGTTGCTAAGAAATCTGACCCTATCGGTCAGATTCGTATGATTTCTGGTTATGAAAACTTAATGACTGGAGATTTCCTCAGAAGCACCGTTTAAGGTTCATATAGGCTGACAACGAATCGCAGGGCAGTAGGAAGGTAAGCACTGTACCTTTCGTATTTACAATAAAGAAATAATCTGAGGCTTTCTAGTCATCTCAAGTTACTGCATTTTCTTAGCTGCCAGAAGGTACTGCCAGTAAACGAGGGAGCAATGACTGAGTAACCTGTACATTTAATTGGCCAGGAAATAATTATAAACCTTAATATTAAGATACAGGCGCACAAACTATTGGGGGTTCATTCAACAGGGTTACAACTGAGACCAAAGAAAAGTCTTCGTTCACGGAAATTACAAGGCATAACAGGAAATACGAGGTTGCCGGTTAGTCTCACTTAACATCATTCTTCTTGAAACATCAGAAGTGACTCTTATTCTGTTCAGGTTTCTGGCCAGAGGTTCCTGACCCAGCCAAACTACATCTTATCTCTGACTAAATCTGTAAGACATTTTATGCATATAAAGGAAGAGTCAAATCATCTTTCCTATGATTAGCTCCAACTCACGATGTTCTCGGGGCTGCCCAAGATGTTATTCATGTGGTTGTCATCTCAGATATTGCCAATCGGCAAACAAATCTAGTGTTCCTTCTACTCAACTTTATAAGCCTGGGAAACAGCAATAAGAAGACCTTCTTTTTTGTTCCTCTACCCATTGCGTCACACTCCAGAGTCGATGCCAAAGTCCTACCCATTCAGTCCTTCAAAGGACGCTGTCATCGACACCCACCTTTCCTGGAAATAATAATAAAAATAGTAGAAGCCTTTTTGAACGTCCCTACGTCAGTTTCAAACCTAATTATAGACAAGTTCTTCCGTCAAGTGTGGCGTAGGTTAAACACATTGTTCTTACAGCTTATTCTCTCTCACACTTTGAAGAAAATGACCTTTCATAGGGCAGCCCTTTAACAAGGTCATGGCGTTTATTTAGAATTCATCAGCCTTCCCCAAACCATCATGTATTACATGAAGGTCATCATAAAATGTGTTCGTGTTACTTGCTTAGACGTATGACTTACGAAAATTAGGATTCAAAACCAGATAGGGTAGTTGGTCAGCAAGATGGAAGAAAAGGAGAGGAATATAGGTGAAGTAAAAGGCTAAAAAGTGGATGCAGCAGCCATGGGCCGAGGGGAAGCTGTAAACAAACTTTCGCAATGACTACAGTGCACACCATAAGATGATCTGATGCCAGTTGTGTCTAGATCGTGCAACATTTGCAGAAGGGACACGGCCGTGCAACATCTGCGCGGCCGCGCTTATTTTCCTTGGAGAGCGAATCTTCGGCTGAGACGTTCGGCAAACTGCAGCAACTTCGAAATGTCACGGCCGTCCAACAACGTGCCAATGGCAAAGCTACTTCTGCTTACCCAGAGTCTCTCTCTTTCCTCCTCGGACCTACCCTTCGCGGGGGAGGACTCGTATAAATTTTGAAAGAAAAATAGCAGGAAAAAGTCATTGCAGTGCGGAAGCCTGAGGAAAATATGAATTCAAATTTCATGATTCATTTGCCAGGAAGTTTATAGATCCAAAATGAAAATATCATCGTGATGCAAAACTCGTTCTAAATTTGTACTGGCGTATATATCCAGTCAGTTAGATTTTTCCCTTTCTCCTTGTCTTCTATCTAGTGCATAAACGCTTCCTTAAGTTGTTGCTGGTAGCTTAATCCTCATTGATTCGTGGATTTCGGAGAAAACGAGAATAATTGTAAAATGTAAAGCCACTTTTCCGTTAATCGTTATCAAACTATTCTCCTTACCACTTCGTCCTAGTTAACATGTTACACGTTATTTTGATTTTTATTCATTGCATTGAATTTTTGAAATGCATTGTAATTGGTCATTTAGCGGCATTATTCTCCCAAAAAGGATGATCAGTCAGATTTACACTATTTATCCCTGAAGACCAAAGCTGACTGGGAGTGTTTGGTGAATGGAAGCTGCCTAAATCTGTACAATGTGAAGAAAGGCACATCCACATTCACGCGGACAGAACTCTGAGACGGGAAGAAGTCCTAAGGTATGCTGCCTACGTGAGATATAAGGAAGAGAGAGAGAGAGAGAGAGAGAGAGAGAGAGAGAGAGAGAGATAAAAGACTAAATGACGGTGATGACTTTCCGCTAGAAGTAAACAAATGCTTGCCTTTAGACCTTAATTCACGGATCCGAAAAGGGAAGGGAACGGAGAGCCCATATTTCTGAAGTGAATGAGATGAAAGACTATTGGCAATCAATGACTCCTAATTTCATAATCTCCGCTCACTGCGGAATTCTCTCGTAAATACGCACGTACTACAAAGGAATCATAATTTTCCATTATATATAGTTACAAAAAAAGAAGAAAAAAAAAAGAAAAAAGGGCTGCGTTGCAATGCATCATTTTGAGTCCACCAGCTACTTGATCCACGGCATAAAGTCGCGCGGTCTTGAAGGGACCATCAGTTCCACGATCAGAGGAAAGCGACGATGACGTTCAGATATTTTGCATACAGAAACAGGAACTAATTTGGTATTGTAAGAACATGCAACAATTGTGCTTTCAATCGCGGGTTTTTAGTACCATTGGATATACAATCTATTGATTTTCGCGCGAACTTCGTTCATAAATAAATATGAGGAGAATTTTCGAATCGGGTAAAATCATCAATCGGGAAACAGTTGCATTGTGAAATCCTCTTGACACAGTGGAACCTTGTTAATATGCCCATATTTATTGTCACCACATAATTCCACCTGCTATGGAAGAGGGCTGGGCGGCACCATGCTTCAATGCTTTCCAGTGTTACAATGCTTGCTATATATTAAAGGGAGAGACCATAGCACGCTTGCAGCATGCACAGGAATTTACCTCTATAAATATATGCAAGATCGTTTCCCCATAAGCCGTGAGGAAATTCAAATTCAGATATGAAATAAACCGCGTAACGGAAAGATACATTTTACTCTCAAACACACACACACACACACACACACACACACCACACACACACACATATATATATATATATATATATATATATATATTATAAGAGAGAGAGAGAGAGAGAGAGAGAGAGAGACGAGCGAGGAGAGAGAGGGGGGGGGGGGGGGGGGGGGAAAAAAAGAAAAAGGATGAGACCCGAGAGAGAGAGAGAGAGAGAGAGAGAGGGAATTTAAGTTTTTGTTCATTCTATACAGATATCCCAAGTTCAGAGGTGCGACAAATTTGCATTCATAATTGCATAATGTAGTGACTTTCAAGGGGCTTGACACCTCAGCAGTTATGGCTATTCGGCAATAGGTAGTAACATTAAAACGCCATATAACACAGCAGACACTCTTTTCAACAAAATGCTTTGCACTTATGTAAACACATTTACTTCAAACTTTTCTTAACTCTCGGGTAAACGGCAACGTTATTAAAGGAAGCGAACTTATGCCTCAGAATGTATAGTCACAGAATAGTTCTCATTTCTCTGTTTGTAACTTAATCTCAATTGCTATGGATCACTTGAAGTCATGTCGCAATTAGATAGCAGTCGCAGTCCCCAGTCATTACATCTCAAAAAATAAAAGGATCAAGATAAACTATACAGCTTAATACAGTTCTTCAAGCAAAGCTCCTTTAAATTTGGTCACTTTGGCAATGAGCAGAAGATAGCACTGGAGCTCTGACCTTGAAGCTAACAACCAGTGGCGAGGAAAAATAAGGAATAAACTATAGTTCCCCCCCCCCGCCCCCAATCTCTAATTCCACTTGCTGTAAGTACTGCATTTCAATAAAATTACCATCTGAAAGGATATCATTCTCTGAGTCAAGTCGCATTATGGCGATCCACTTTCGAGGCAAGGAATTCATGCGGCACGCCCATGTGTAAAATAATGATGTACAAAAGGATAAAGACTTATTTATGCCTTCCAAAGGAAATAGATAAAAACAAACGAAAGCAAGGGATTTATCTCTTTGGATGACAGTGTTACATCTGTTTATAAATAAACTCGGTCTTGTGCTCATATGTTCAGATGTATAGGGTTTTTAAATTTTTTTAATGAGCCCTCTCTCCAGTTCACCAGGGAACTGGAGGTTCTTCCTTGAATTGCGAATGTAGTTAATACATTTCAACCCTTTTCAGTATGTGGAAGGTAATTGTTTAACTCACGTTCTAAGTTCCTTGTTACTTTTGGAAAATAATCAGTGATCGTTATCAATGACACGGGGGAATCATATAGAATTTGAAATTATTCTACAGCCACAATCTAAACAAATCAACAATACTTTCAGATTTTGCGAAAATATTATAGCTGCAGCGTTCCATGTAGTTGGATAATACTGACTAAATTTAACTCATTCATAAAGTAAATTTCGAAACTCATAATGGATATCTTGCTATTGGACAGGAGGATAGTGACAATTTTACTCCATCCGTATTTTGCATAAAGTACTTTGAATCTAAAATATTAAAATTTTCTTTACCTCTAAGAATGAGAAGCTCCTTTTCGCATAAGATCTGTTATCTTTAGCTAGTGAATACGAAGAGCAGACGGATAAGTGCATTTCGGAGTGGCTTACCTGCCGAACTTTAAGCACCATCAACTCCAGGTTTAAAAACAATTCGGACAAATACTCAAGTAGTACACATCAGCTCTCTCTCTCTCTCTCTGCTCTCTCTCCTCTCTCTCTCTCTCTCTCTCTATATATATATATATATGTATATATAAGTAAGAGCTGTTATGTACTACCCGAGTATTGTCCGAATTTTTTTTAAACTCAAGCAGATGGTTATATAGATTATTTATATATATATTATTATTATTATTTATATTATATATTATATATATATATATATAAGATATATAATATATGTAATGTAATGTATACATATATATATATATTATATAATATATATATATATATATTATATATATATATATATATATATATATATTAATTATACAACAATCTGCTCTATGGTTTGTAATTGTCTCGATTTCATGCAGGAGAGATGGATAGTGTACGAAGGTTCTGGAAATGGAGAGCGCTGGTTAAGAACACCACATTTTATGAGCTATGCATATCGTTGTTCCTTTACTATAAAGGCATTTTCAAGCCTAAAAGGAACTTTGGAATTTTCTGGTGAAGATGAATCCTTTTTCTGTAGTTGCCTGCAAGGAATTTTTTCAAGTTAAACAAAATGATATATAGAATTACTTGATAAGTAAAAGAGAACAGGATAGTTTACAGGGGATACGATGACTTGTGTACGTCAAGATTACGTTTTCTAAAAGTTATTCCTCTCGACTCAGAAATTCTGAGCAAGAACTCTTCAGTATAACCACCCAAAACGCCAAAACTTTCGAACCTTTTACCTGCGCTACGTTCCTCTATATTCTGTGATATTGGTGAATTGGTTTGCTTGCCGGCATGCAACCAGTTCTTGCAGAAATGTCATGATTCGCCATTATACTCGGAAGACTTACCTAGACTGATTGACAAATGTATATTTAAGAATTGCTTTATTTCTGTATATATCAGGATAAGGAATATTAGTTTTTGTGTCAAATGACTGCCAACAGCTGCATAGACGGTATGCTCTATGTAATAAAGGCTTAATGTTATTCATTCTAAAGTTAAAAATGCACATTTTGGTTGTCCATTTCATGACTGGTAAAAGTGGACTTTCTAGAAATGCTGAAGCTTAAAAGACCTCCTGTTCACGGCAGTGCTTCGTTTTACCTGCTCTCTCGTGTTATATATTATTATTCTGAGTGACTTGAAGAAGGACTCCCTTAGTTTCGTCAGCCAACAAAGACTATAAATTCTTATACACGAACATTGCAATGTCTCTTTTAGGCTTGAAAAGGTTGTTCTGAACGGACAACGAAACCCGTCGCTCGTAAAAAATGGGATGTTTCTTAACCCCCGCTCTTCTTTCCCCTAATATGAATTAAATTGATGATTGTTAATACTCCAGTGAGTGAGTCAACTGCAGAGCGGAGGGCTTTACAGAGCTTCATGTCGTGTTAGAGATCAGCGGAATTCCTATGAAAGAACTGCTCTTCTTCCTCTTATCATTCTGTCCCCGATCGTCACCTGAACTGTCTAAGGACACTAGAATTTTTATTTTTACACAATTACCTACATGCCAGTCTTTTCCCTCTTTCTTCAATCTTCAGCTGAAAACCCTTGTGGACAGAGTCAAAAGACTATAAACCCAAGACAGTTCCAAGGGGAAATCAGCCCGCAGAGAGAGAGAGAGAGAGAAGAGAGAGAGAGAGAGAGAGAGAGAGAGAGAGAAGTAATCGGCGATAAAGAAATGAATATACAAAAATAGAAAATAAAGCCATTACACCCGAATTCAGCTCTTCATCGGGCCCCTCCGTCTGCTAGTCTAATAGTCTGCCTATCCCTGCTCTATACGTAGAGCAAAATACAAACATGCATTATTTATTTTATTTGCTGAAGGTTAATGATCTAATTAACATAGTGTTTCTAGTAGTTTACTTTTATCAAAATATTAAAAGTATAGAACAAAAGAAAAGTCACATGTAGTTGTTAGAACAGTTAAGAATACCTTTAGCGGGTAAGTTTCGAGAGGTAAAAGGAATTCTGCAACGGGAGGGATTAAGTCGTCTCATTGAAGAGTGAATGAATTAGGTCATCAGACTGTAGGGCAATTGTTCATTTGGACAGAATCCGTGGAAACGAGAGAGGAAATCTGTTTTGAGTTAGGACACGGCTGTCAAAAAATAAATTGTTTTGCAGACACTTAGTCTCCTGGAAAGGCTTAGTACTTTTATTGCCCTTTAATTGCACATATCTCGAGTCAAGAGAGGTTGCATATGATATAAGGGCAATGTTTTTATACTATATACGATTCGTTTAAAAGTAAAGATAAGCAAAAATTAAAAATGTTTGTTTTAATGCGGGATCAGATAACCTATTCGTTTATTAATTTCTGGTTTCTAGATTCCATGAAAGTTTTGGAGGGAGCCAACATTCGAAAAACTGCCCGTTGTAGTTGATGATGATTTGATTCACCATTTTAGGTGAAGTGGGAAATTCCTGCAAATGTTCATTCTAAAAGGACTCACTCTAACATTTTGTCTTTAAGCTTGATCGATATTGTTATAGTTAATCTCTAAAGTGTTTCTTTATGTCAATTCGATCTTTTTGAACTACCTAAGCAATATCCTACTATAAACGGTGCTTTCATATTTGATCTGAGAATGTGAAAAATGAATCTGGATTATGAACCAGAAGTAGAAATTGGCTGGTCAAGGCAAACGTTCACTTTCATATGGGAATCTTCTTCAAAATTGGAAGGATTTACCAAAGGAAGGAAGTCCTATGAAAACGCGACCTTGGAAAGGCTAGAATTCTATTGTCTGGAAGAATTTAAGATCTTTAGCCCCAAGAAAGAAGAATATTCTCCGTTTCCGGAACTTCAGTCGCCAAATCTGAATTATTCATCTTCCGCTAACGTCTCTTCTATCAATTAGCCCGAAGGTTGAGTCCAGACTGTAATAAATTTTAGAGTTTATCCATGACACATTCCTATCAGTAATTACACAGTTCATTCTAGAACGAGCAAGTCTATTCGAAAAGGAATGCAGTTTACCTCATTACATTGAGCTCAAATAATTGAGTTGCATCATCTCACTCACCAGCAAAAATAAGGCCACGACCACGAGGTTTTGGCATCTCGGGAAATAAATCTGAATGATAGAACTGGTTCTTCACTCTCACTTTTTCCTCTGACGTCAAACTCTTCAAAATAAAACACTTTACAGGCAGGGAAAGTTGTGCTTACATAATATGTACTATATATATATATATATATATATATATATATATATATATATATATATATATATATATATACGTATATATATATATATATATATATATATATATATATATGTGTGTGTGTGTGTGTGTGTGTGTGTGTGTGTAGCCATATTGATTAAAGTTCTCGACCTCCTCAGAGTTTTTTTTGCAATTCCTTAATCATGACATTCTCCGTCTGGCTCCGCATATGAAGTAAGATCATTTGAGGGTAAATGTGTTCATCACAAGAGAGTTAGGATGCGAAGGGAGGAATATGAAGTATCAAGGGAGGAATTGTAGCTGCATGCAAGGAATATGAGAAGAGGTGGATTGGTGGTTACTGATGAGACCGAAAAGAAGAGTAGGCAGGAGAATAGAACTTCGAGGAGATGGAAGTGGAAGCAGATATTCCCTATTCATGTGACTGAATGATTTTATGAATGGACATGGCATTGTAAATTGTAAGGCCAGAGCCAAGTATACGAAATTCATAACCTATCTATAGGAGGAACATTAAAAAAATCACCTGACCCAGTAATACACGTACTATTTACACTAACCTGTAAATACTCATTTTACTGCAGGCAATTGTTTTTCTTTATAGAAAACAAACTTAATCAACTGAAAACATAAGATTATATTTTATGAAAAATTGCACCGTATTTATTAAACAAATATGCCACTTGCATACACTGATGATATTTTCTCCGAGAACTCTGAAGAGGAGGCGAATGGCTTCCACAACCAAGAAATCGGAGAGAAAATGTAACTCAGGTTGATATGCCTTTGGCGATTGTAAACTGTCTGCCTTTTTTATTATGCAGTCTTTACTAGAATGATAACTGTATTCGAGAAAACACACTTTAGTTATTTTAGGCGCACACGCACACACGCACACACACACACACACACACACACACACATATATATATATATATAATATATATATATATATATATATATATATATATATATACATATATATATATATATATAGATGATAAAAGGAACCCATAAATTTACAAAATAAGTACTATATATCAGAGACCGTGCTGTCTTTCTTTCTTCAGTTTTCCAGTCATACACACACACACACACATATATATGTCTGTATATATATATATATATATATATATATATATATATATATATATATATATAGTATATATATATTTATTTATTTATACTTGTTTATACGGCCTTCATCTATCAGTACTGGTATGAACGATGCAATGACTGATGCTTTGTTTTTCTTTAGAATCAACAACCAACTGCGAAAGTGGCTTGGTGGTGGAAAAAATGATATATAGAGGGTGATGGCTCCCCATGGCTGAAAACTGCCACTCTTTAAGATAAGGTTTTTAGCCTTATGTCCTTTCTCCCACTCTCTACAACCCAAGACAATTGACTGATCACCAGGGTAACAGTTGCACAATGGCTTTTCCAGGAAACGGTCTTCAATTGTGTCTCCTCTGTGGGATTGAACGCAGATAAAGATTGAGTGAGTGAGTGCGTGAGTGAGTGAGTGAGAGAGTGAGAGAGTGAGAGTGAGAGATGACTGGTTACTTGCTGCGTTGAAAGCCCTGAGCAACGATGGACTTCCCATCCCCCACTCTCCGCTCCTACGGTGATTAGATCAGCCAAGGTACGTAACCTGGATCCAAGACAGTGTTTATATTGGTGACCATACAGAAAGGCTGCCCACTATTGCACATACTATCGGCATGGTGGAAGTCCTGACGTGTATCACTGGTTTCTTGTTAGAGAGCATAAAACACTCACGTGTGAATTAGTGACTAGGCTATCATATATATATATATATATATATATATATATATATATATACGTATATAATATATATATATATATATATATATATATGCAAGTGTGAGTGCGATATATATATATATATATATATATATTATATATATATATATGTGTGTGTGTGTGTGTGTGTGTTTGTGTGTGTGTATGTATATGTGTGTATATGTATACACACACGCACACACACACACACACACACATATATATATATATATATATATATATATATATATATATATATAATATATATATATATATATATTAAATAAATGCACCACCACAACTCTCTTGCGTCCAAGCCAAAGCTTATCTAAATCAAGTCACTATTTATTTCTTTCTGCCGTTGTTGTTAATCTTCTGGAAACGTTTGTAGATAACGAAGATTCAGCGAAATGTAACAGTAACTAAAGGAATAATGAATTAGGATAGTAAAGAATTTATTATTTCTTCTTCACATGCATGAGCGAGTAGGCAAACAACGAGAGAGAGAGAGAGAGAGAGAGAGAGAGAGAGAGAGAGAGAGAGAGAGAGAGTCATAAGCAACAGATGTATTAAACAACAAAACTATGAAAACTAATGGCCGTAGTCTTCCAGTTGTAATTTTATGGTACTGACAGTAATACTAATGACACTTTGACTCAACTGAACTTAAGGCTATAAGATGCTGGAATCAATTTTACCATAAAAAATGGTTGATGAAGCTTATGTTGAGCATAACGAACATTTATATATTTTCGTTATTATAATGAAATTAAACTATACTATTCGTCCCATAGTGTACGCTACAAGCGCCCCGATTAATTTCCAAATATAGTTCCCTGGAGTTTCCGTTAACTCAGGTTATTTTACCGAACTTATGCAAATGAAACCTTTCTCCAGACGAGTGGAAATAAGGCAGCGTTGCAGCTATAGTCTGAAAAGATCCCGATAACTAAAAGCCATCTGTGTCTTTCCTGCGTTCTTTAAGTTTACTGAAATGTAAAATTTATTCCCCTTGTAACTGCCTTAATTCTGCGCATTTGCTTTCTGGTATTTTCAGAATCCCTGCGTTTGTCTGCATGGATAATCTTGAACAAAATTCTAAACAAGTTTAAGTTGAAGTAACACATTTAATTAGTGATAGAAATGGCACCTTTTACCTTTTCTTTTTTGATAAAGTACGTAATTCTCTGGTGAAAAAAGACTCTTCATCTTGACAATAGTTACGGTCGACATTTATAATAATCATACCTGGTTGGTATTAATATAGTTAAAAACAAAATATTACACACACTACTGAGAAGTGTAGTCGGAGGAGCATTAAGCCGCATTAGAGAAAAAATTAAACGTTATTGAATAATAATAATAATAATAATAATAATAATAATAATAATAATAATAATAATAATAATAATAATATACTTATTGGAAGCAGACCCTCTCTCAAGCATACTTTATTAAAAAGTAATGGCTGCTTCAGCAGCATTACGCTGGTAGAGATTCTTTTCGATTTTTCGAATAGCGGCTTTTTCATTACTATTCAAACAGGCTCGTAGAGCGCCTATGGTGGTCATTTTCAAATGCAGGGTCAAGACCCTGCATTTAAAAATGACCTCCATAGGCGTTTTGCTAGCCTGTTTAAGTAGTACTAAAAAGCTGCTATTCGAAAAATAGAGAAGAATCACTACAAGCTTAAAGCTGCTGAAGTAGCCATTACTTTTGATAATAATAATAATAATAATAATAATAATAATAATAATAATAATAATAATAATAATAATAATAATAATAATAATAATAAACAACTGAGAATTGGGCTG
>NC_087213.1:44004535-44024535 GCF_015104395.2 Macrobrachium nipponense
GGACACACCAAATCAGGCGTTGACTTAAGGAAACAGGTTAACCTATATATTTCTTTATTCCTACGTTTCGTAATAACATTTATTACATCTTCTGGGAATCTGTCAATTAATTAAATACGATAAACTTATGAAACAATCTTAAATTTACTAAATATAAAAAAAAACCGTGAAAAGACTAAAATTTACTCATAGGGCAAACACAAAATCCCGAAGAACTATCAATTTTAGAGTCGTTGCTCATTAAGCAGCTAGTTCCCAGCTGAATACCCAAACCTCCTCCATCCAACTGTATCTTAGTTATCTTGTCTCCTTTTATGTTGTCTCTTGTCATTCAGTCCTCCTTTCTCTTAACTCAAGGTTGGTCGGCGGTCTTAGCTTTTAATTAAAAACTTTTTTGTAATTGTATATTTGAGTAAATTTGAGTATTTTTATGGTTTTTTTTATTTTTAATAAATTTAAGATTGTTTTATAAATTTATCGTATTTAACTAATTGACAGATTCCCAGAAGATGTAATAAATGTTATTACGAAAACGTCGGAATAAAGAAATGTATAGATTGACATGGTTCCTTAAGTCAATGCCTGATTTGATATATATTATATATATATATATTATATATATATATATATATATATATATATATATATATGAATATATAAACTTCATGTGTAGACTTACCGTCTTCCAATCCGGAGCCAGCCACTTTCTCGCCATTTGCCCTATGTTCGAGTAAGTATGCGGAATGAAGGAACCTTGGTTCGAGCATCGGAATGTGAGTGACATCCACATCAGAATTTGCCCTCTTGATCTTCAGCACTCGATACAGACATGCTCACGTATTCTAGGTCCGTAGTTTGCTCCCGGCCTACCACTCACCATTCAACCCAGCTGTAAATGAATACCAGTGTCTGTTGGGGTCAGGAGAAATTTTCATGGGGTAACCTAATTCGTATATGCATTATTAAGACGTTCTCCCGGAGAAGAAACAGGACAAAGTCCACTGCCCCATTCATACTTGGAAATTCTGAATCGTGCAAGACATCCCTAGTAAGAATCTTCTACAACAGTTTCTACTCGATAGTCATACACAAATAGGCCATCAACAGTATGTCGATACTCCCTTCACGTAAAATATATGCCATTATCATCTAATATATGCACAATCTCAAACTACCTGGCTATTCTTTTCCAATACTCTTGTGTACCATTTGTCCAGTTTTTATTAGGTCTTCCTCTTCTTCTCACTTCTGTTATTCCTGAAATATGCAATCTTCACCAACCTATCGATTTCCTTTCTTTCCATGAGACTCAATATTTCAATAAATTCAGATCCATCCTTTTATTTATTCTAACCTTTTTTCTTCCTTCCGTGTTTCCCTACATATCTCACTCTCATTTTTTCTCACACAATACGCATCAGGAAAATAGTAACGCATCTTCAACTTTCAACATTTAATTTGATTCTCATTCAGCATCCGCACTTTACGTTTATTAAGGAGAATTGCTTCAACTATTCCTCTTGACAGCTCCACTTGGCTTTCATGGACACCCCGAGTCTCTTCTCAGCCTGTTGCTCATGTGCTATACTTCTTTGCTTTACCTATTCTATGATTCACTTCTTCCAGCATCTACGATTGTCCTTCATTGCTCCATGTACTTAGTTACCTTTTTCTCTATCACCATACTCTTGCTGACCTGTATCCTAGATTTTTCCTTTTGCAAAGTTTTTCGTACTTGGTCACAATTGCCTCCCGTATCTCTTTAATATCCCCAGCCAGCATTGTAGCTGCTCCCATCGTCAGTCCTGCCACACTCCGTTCATGACTCCGTCTTTCATTATCGAAGACCTATTTAAACTAAGCAAGTCACTTTTCCGGACACGGACTCTGACACATTTTACTTCAGTCATCAAGATTTTAATTGTCCGTAAAAGCCTGATTCGGTCATAAGCTTTCTACGGAACTTTGTAGGACAAATACAGCTTTCTCCTTTTGCTTTCAAGCTTCTCACATAAATGTTCCACACTAAAAACCTAAACCTCACAAACTAAACAGATACTGCTCTGGTCTTCAGTAAGTGTTTTGGGATGAGTTTGCTAGACCCGTACCCTTTTTAACCCTCCTTGCGGCTACAACTATGTAATCAGCAGTTACCTAATTCACTGTTTCTGCCACCGGAATTATAATGAAGAGTACCCGGCTTCCTTCTACTGGTGGTCGACTAGGACTCGGATCTGGGAGTTTCCACTTGGTAAGCAGGAATGCTACCAATCACATCATTAAGTCCGTGTATATATATATATATATATATATATATATATATATATATATATATTATATATATTTATATATATATATATATTATATATATATATATATTATATATGTATATATATATATATATATATATATATATATATATAGATATATATATATTTAAAATTTATTCATTCGTTAACTAGTTTATTCTTTTCTTAGTCTTTATCTGTTTATTTCTTTAATCAACAGGACTAAGTTGTCGGAACCCCAACCCATCTCTCTCTTTCTATCCCTGTCAGAAAATTTTCTTTTAGTGAGAATATAAAGATGACTATATCGAAATTCGTACCTTCATATTCATCGTTTCTGTCTCTCTCTCTGTCTCTCTCTCTCCCACTCTCAGAAAATTTCGTTTTAGTGAGAATGTACAGTAAATAGAAATCCTTTGCCTTCATGACAGAACGAACCTTCAATTCCGAAGCCGTGTTTCTCAACGCACCTGAGAATATTTTTTTTATATGAGTTCATTTAAGGAATCCGTATTGTCTTAGGTTGTTCTGAATGTTTTGATTATTTTTTTTTGCAAGGGCTTAACACAATATGAAAAGTCGATATACGATTATTTATAAAATATAATAAAAGAAATGCAAGATTTAAATTCAGTTAGGAAGAAAAAAGGAAAAAATGTGTTAAGCCCTTGCAAAAAAAAAAAGAAAAAAAGAAAAAGAAAGAATTAAAACATTTAGAACAGCCTAAGACAATATAGACTCCTTAAATGAACTTATATAAAAGAAAAATTCTGAGGTGCGTGGAGAAACAAGGCTTCGGAATTGAAGGTTCGTTCTATCATGAAGGCAAAGGATTTCTATTTACTGTACATTCTCACTAAAAGGAAATTTTCTGAGAGAGAGAGAGAGAGAGAGAGAGAGAGAGAGAGAGAGAGAGAGAGAGAGAGAGAGACGATGAATATTAAGGTAAGAATTTCTATAGTCATCTTTATATTCTCACTAAAAGAAAATTTTCTGACAGAGATAGAGAGAGAGATGGGTTGGGGTTCCGATAACTTAGTTCTGTTGATTAAAGAAATAAACAGATAAAGACTAAGAAAAGAATAAATTAGTAAACAAATGAGTAAATGATTATTTTTTCACTCGAAGCCTGCTTCTGTATAAAAAAAAAAAAAAACAAAAAAAAAAAAAAAAAAAAAAGCAAAGCTTTGTTTTCTTTTTAGTGACTTTCCTCAAATGTGGAGTTTCACATCAGTGAAATAATACACATTATCATATTGTGACACCAGTTTAGTTGCACCTGTGTTAGTGTGCTTCTCTCTCATCTACAAAACAAATACATTAAGAAATGTAAACATAAGTAGCTCTAAAAATAATGACATGAAATGGAAAAATAACGATCCTGAACTTACTAAGAGTTTCTACGCTGTTCAAAAGACATTGAATCTTTGTTACTGCATGCCCCGATTTTCAAACTTCAGACTAGAGACAGATTAACTAAGAAAAGAAGTAACTGCAAAGCATTGCTGAAAGAGATATCCAATTTACGAACTCACTCAAATGAAAATCATTCATTCATAAAATAATCATGAACAACCTTTAAAGCCAAGGTCTCAGAATCTGTCTGCCAGTTCAAATGGACTGAGTTTCACATAGCCAAGAGAAGGCCATTGCTTGTGGGCAACCCAACACCCTCTTCGCCTACCCAGTCCAGCTCAGTTTTTAGATGGCGGTGCGCGTGTTTTCAAAAACACCTTTTTACCCGTTTCCCCTAATTTACTCTTTGGGTCTCTTTTCTCCTTTCTCCACGTATGGTGTTTTAGCTCTTTTCGGTTCTCTATACCTTCTTTCTTAAAAAAAATTGATTCTGCCCTGATGAGCTAAAAAGGAAAAAAGTAGGAGAGGAAGACGAGACGACTTACAAGACCAGTCAAGCCATCGCATGATAGTGACCGGACAGAAGAAGTCATCTAACTGCTGTGTTTGCCAAGGGAACGAATTCATTCACTGCTCAGTACTGTAATAAAAAACATCAGGGAAAAAAAGACAAACAGGGAAATTACACCACAAAATAATACAGACATTTTGGAAATATGTTTACTTGCATACTTGAACACACTAAATAAAACCTCTCTCTCTCTCTCTCTCTCTCTCTCTCACACACACACATATATATATGTATGTATATGTGTAATTATATATGTATGTATATACATACATACATACACACATATACACACTGACAAAACAGAAAAAAGAATAAAGACGCGTGAAGCCGAGGAGGAAAATAAATACGCAAAGGGTGATCCTCTGAACTACCCTGAGCGTTAATAATACGCATAAATGTTTCAGAAAGAGAGAGCGGGAGAAGGTCCATGCGGGAACAACCCTCCCCCTCCCCCTCACACCCCTTCCCCTTCCCCTTCCCCCTACCTCCTCTGTCTCCCTTTGGTGCATCTGCATAATCAACAAGTAAGGATCTTTAATTAGGGGGAGGAGATAGGACTGGGAGGAGACAGCAGCTGGTAAGGTGGTGGAGTGAAGTGAGGGGAGGGGAGGGGAAGGGGAAGGGGAAGGGGAGGGAGTGAAGGAAAGAAGAGGGTTATACATCACAGGAGGATATATTTACAGCGATGGAAGCCACTTGCTCAATAAACTTGTTATTTATTCATGAGAAAATCTTCGCTCTAACAAAACTTTTCTGTTTGGAGAAAGTCTTTTCTTTGGACTGAAATTAACTCAGATATGATTGACAAACATAGTTACCACTTCAATTAAAGCAGCTTTAAGCACAGTACACATGCACATACATACATAAATGCATGCTTACATATACACACAAACACACACACGCATTTTTACATAAATACATACACGCATATATATATATATATATATATATATATATATATATATATATATATATATATATATATATATAATACGCGACGGATCATTTTACCGTGATTTCAAGAAAAAAAACCTATAAATAAATAGTTCCATTCTAAAGACAAGTCAATCGCCTAATCATCTTATTTTCAACATTATAATATAATGATTGGTTGTGGGTTATATCGACCGTTTCCAGTACAAACAACTTCTTACTAAAATCATTTTTAGAAGACGATCGTCAAGATCGATCTCGAGGATACTGTAGGAAATTGGTAGCATCAATACTTGAAACCGATAGAAATGGAGTGAGTGTGACAGTAGATGTGTGTATATATATATATATATATATATATATATATATATATATATATATATATATATATATATATATATATATATATATATATATATATATATATATATATATATATATATATATTATATATATATATATACATTTGTGTATTTGCGTGCGTACAAGGCAAAGGATCCCCACTGCACATAGTATGTAGGTGTGCTCTGTGTGCGAGGGTATTTGTGTAAGTGCGGAGCTTCCCGTTGTGTAGGTAACAAAGAGCTCTTTAGAAAGAGCATAAGGAAGCGTTGTACACATAATAAGGATGAACGTTAATTATGATGTCATGATCATCAAAGCCTCCAACAAAATGACCCTAATGATATCCCCCACTCTCCCCATTTGGCAAGAAATCTAATTATGACGACTACAACAGTTTTTCACATCAGAGTAATCCCTCACCTCTGTTTTTCTCTTTTTTTCTACAAGCGAGTGAAAGGCGGAGAGAGAGAGAGAGAGAGAGAGAGAGAGAGAGAGAGAGAGAGCATCGTCATAGAGGTAGAGATGGTGGTGGTGATGATGATGCATGTGTTTGCCATTGGCTCTCTCTCTGTCTCTCTCTCTCTCTCTCTCTCTCTCTCTCTCTCTCTTTCAGCGTCAACTGGCAACACTGCAGGTCAACACCCAATTAGACTGGTCAGCGTTTATAACACTGACCGACCCTTTGAGTGCGGCGTTTTTTTCCCTAAGTACAATTCATAATGTGAATTATTTGCCTTTAGACAAAAGTATTATCGTTCCACAGCGTCTGTTAATTAGCAGTAATTGGCTATTGTTTACGGTGTTTATTAATCCGATAAATATCAACCCTCCATCAAAGGCGCGCTAATCATTAAACTAACTTACCCTTGATATCATTTAACATGAGAATTGATGCAACGTTTCCGAGTCTGAAAGTGTTTTTGTTGTGCTTGTAAACTAACTTCGCCTGAAGTCCCGCCCCCTTCGGTGACGTCACGTTCGCTGATTGGTGTCCGTCGCAAGGGAAGGGTTCAGAAGGGACGAAAGAAGGAGGAGGGGGGAGGTTGGGGGGTGGGGGGGTGAAGAGGGATGGGAGTTAGAAGTGATGGAGACAGAACCTGAAACCTCTCCGTCAGGAGCGTCTATGGTTCATTCGACGGTGTCACGTTTAATAAACAACACTGGTCTGGACTCTGACCCGCCTTTGCACTTCAAAGAGCGTAATCATTAATGAATAACACGGGACAAAATGATGATTCATCCATCAGAAAAAAGAATGCACTTAATAAGGAGAATAAATTCCTGAATATGAGTTGAAGGAATGTGAAATAAAAGAAGGGGGGTCGTCACGTTCTTTAGAAGGAGCGAAGTGAAGTCGGACCAACGGCACCGACTGCCGCAAAGAAGTGTTCATGGCCTTTTACACTACAGACTACGGCCAGGAATTCATTAATTTTTCAACCATCGGAAATATCTAAGCTCTCCGTGAAATATCTGAGTCAGCTGAGAATTTCCATGAATGAAATTACCGACAGAAGCGTCGTTCAGTTCAAGCGCTTCTCTCCCCGCAGATGTTTCCGATTGTTTGGCATTTTCTTGAATTTCGCGGATCGACTCTCTTGATGTCAGACTTCTCTGCAATTTTATTCTATTGTACCTCGTGTTATTGTACATTTTTTAATTATTTGTTATTATATAAACACACACACACACACACACACACATATATATATATATACACACATATATATATGTATATATATATTTATTCATATTTATTTATATATATATAATTCTCACGTACGGACAAATAG
Source organism: Macrobrachium nipponense (assembly GCF_015104395.2). Classification (NCBI taxonomy): domain Eukaryota; kingdom Metazoa; phylum Arthropoda; class Malacostraca; order Decapoda; family Palaemonidae; genus Macrobrachium; species Macrobrachium nipponense. The sequence goes on from NC_087213.1 coordinate 44,011,825, forward strand.
ATATAAGTATACGTAAACTGCATTGTGAATTACCTTAATGTTGTTCACGGAGGTTCGAATGTATAGGAATTCTGCAATGTAGAAGTAGGGATAAATTTGATTTCATTCTCATTCTCATCATAATCAGTTCCTCAACTGATTCTGCTGCAATACTAGTACTACCATCAATATAATGATCATTTCTTTTATTTTCATTCTTAAAACAGTCATTTCACTGTTGATATTCAAAACTTCACCATTCGCGACATAAGTTGTTCATTGATGAAAGTCAATGAATACTTTTGTTAATAAGATCTTGATAATATTTACTTAAGTTAACTTACCAAGAAGAGAGAAAGTATTTTGAATATAATATAATAATAATAATATAATAATTAATAATAATAATAATAATAATAATAATAATAATAATAATAATAATAATAATATATTACATTCGCTACGGCTACTTGTAGAAGTTTAAAAAAATTTACTTGCTAATATGAGAGAGAGAGAGAGAGAGAGAGAAGAGAGAGAGAGAGAGAGAGAGAGAGAGAGAGAGAGAGAGGAGATTAAGAGTAATTAAATGCTCATGAATCTAAGTAATATTACGAAAGAGCCAAGGGTTATCCCTGAAGTAACCATGTGATCAGCAAAGAAAAAACGTCACGACCACTCTACCTGAAATTACTTCATAGTCCCCATTAAAAACACACACACATAATATATATATTATATATATTAATTTAATATATATATATATATATGATTATATATATATATTTAGTATATATATATATATATAGATATATATATTATAGAAATTATTTAAGAGCGCATAAAGAAGGCAATATCTTCAATACCTGATGTTTCTTGATGGAGAGGATAATGCACAGGACCTAAAGCACAGAGGTTCAAGCGCTAACATCGACGAGAAGATTGCAGTAGGTATAGTTATCTAACCAAAATACCTATGACTCAGATCGACAAATACTGTTATCGATGAAGGCCTTTACATATGCCTTGAAATGTATATGTAGGCATATGGGCACCCGAGAAGCTTAACAGAAAATCCAGCGTTACCTGGTTTGACTACATGGAAAGATAAACATATGGGATCAGTGCATATATGGACAGAATGATTAGGTACGAAGAATAATCCTTCATCTTTAAAGACACAATTTGGTTAGGAAAACCAGCTCAGAATAATACCCACAGGTACTTAACATCTAAATCAACATTATAATGTACATGCTATGAGTTCTATTTTAGAATCCTTCTCGGATCTTGAATGTCCAAAGTTGCTACATGCATACTTATATATATATATATATATAATATATATATATATATATATATATATATATATATATATATATATATACATATACATACACACACACACACACACACACACATATATATATATATATATATATATATATATATATTATATTATATATATATAATATATATGCTTATATGTCACTAAATAGTGTGTGACAATATATTTAGCCAAAGAAAAAATAAAAAAAGGGGTACCGAGCGCTTTCCTGTTATTTTAACACATTTTCGAGGTACAACGCTAAAAGCACACAGAACATCTAACAAGCTAAACATAAAAGCTGAAAAATTGAAACACAAGTGTGTGTATATATATATATATATATATATATATATATATATATATATATATATATATATATATATATATATATATATATGTGTGTGTGTGTAAACAGAACATGCGGCCACGAAAGAAGTGAAACAATGGAGTTCAGGATCATATTCCTTAACTCTAGAGCGTTTCCGAGCAAACTTTATAAAGGGAAAACATGAATTCCAAGGAAGAAGGGCCTTCACCAAAAATCCCCGCGAAAGATTCCATAATCATTTATGCGACTACAACGGTCAGCGCGTTTGTGGCCTGGATTTTATTGAAGAACAGATAGCTGCCTTGGATTACTCAGTAACGCACTAGCGTACGAATTGGTCAGCAACATGATCTGGGATTTCTTATAACATTCTCCGTTTTCCCTCTGGGAGCATCTTCGAACATTTTGGGCAGGATGGGATCAAGAGCCCAGTATTCATGCAAACTCTAATAGGCTCTTTTATTGGGGCCATTTAATCCTGTGTGACTTTTCGTTAGGGGTTTCATGTGTATACATATATATATATATATATATATATATATATATATATATATATATATATATATATATATATATATATATATCTATACACACTATATATATATATATGTGTGTGTGTATGTATGCATGAATGTATGTACGTATACAGGGAATACAAAAGAATTGAAAATTAAATACAAAAAAAATTGTAACGGTCTTTTACATGAAATTTCAACGCAGACTTATATCTACGAAAACCCTCAAGAACCTACAAAAGTTACTTAATGTCTCAAATAAACCTTGAAACTAATTCATCCTACTCTTGGCTGTGATTTGCTTTTAAATGTGTCAATTTAAGGCTTGATAATAGGAAATTCAAGAAGAAAAATGATAAAAAAACAGTGTTATATATTTTTTTCACTTAACCAAACTAGATATAAATTGTTTTATTAGCCTAAGTCTGCTTATTCTAAAAACAGTTTTGTCAATTAAAATATGATTGTGTGTAATGTCAACTTCGCAGATAAAACCGTTCATAACAGATTAATTGGTGTCAACTTTTTGGGACACGACGTTCCGAGAGTCCGGGACGACACGTCGCCTCAAACAGGACGATCAGTAGTAAAAAGCTTCCCTCCCTGACCAATGCGATAGGAGCGTCATTCTTCCCGCCGGCAATTTCAAAGAAAAACCATGAGAATGGAAGAAGATTTATACTTCCGTGTTGATTATATACGAAAGGAACTCTGTAGGAAGTTATTTTGAAAGCTGGAAAAAGATATATACATAACAAACAAAATATGTTAATATATTTTTTTTTAAGTACAATAGCATATTCGCAATAAGTTACGATTATGGCTCTCTGGCTAGTGCATGTTTTACCCATACAAGACCATACTGGAAAATGATATGAAATACGCAGCACTTGGAAACCATGAAGAAGGAGGAAATGCATCTTGGCGACTTTGAAAGGGTTTTTGAGAAAACCTTTCCATACTTTCGCTCATCGCACTGATTCCCCTTTCCTCAGCAGCGTATTTTTCTCCTTTCAAGTTCAGGGATTTTCTCCATTGGAGCCCTAACTCCACTGACGCGCCCCTTGACCGCCCATCAGAAAACTTAAGGAAATGAGACATCCACCGAGAGCACCTTGTTCAGAGAAACGTGATGGAGGGGTAAGTGCAGCAGATAGATTTTCAGGTCATTCAAAAGATCATGACCTAATGTTAATCTCGACAACAGGAATAAAAATTTGCTTTTAAAATTAAAAAATTCTGCTATTATATCATTACGTACTGAATACCACATCTCACAGTAGCTTGACCTTTTTTAATAGGATTACAGCAAACATGACAAAGCACAAAGTAAGTCAAATCCAGTAAGCTCATATAATGTCTAAAGCCGATTCTGAATTATAAATGGCGGGAAGTCAAATGTATCACATATGGCTATGTGCAGCGTTCTGGCGTGTAAATGTGCGCTTGGTAATGTTTGCGTGTGCATTAAACAAATTTGTATAAATACATACACACAAACGCGCACACACACATATATGTACGTATAACTGAATCATATTCACCATATCTTTGGGAATACAATACACATTTAGCTTCTCTATTTCTTAGTTTCATTAGATCCCACTTCCGCTGAAGTCCCTTAAAAATGAGAATAAGAAACTGAATAAAGAATCTCTTTACTCTCTCTCTCTCTCTGTCTCCCTCTTCTGTAAACGTTTACCCACTTACTTTTACGCAAAAGCATACGCACACGCATACTCACACTCACACACACTCGCACACACACACACACATACACACATATATATATATATATATATATATATATATATATATTAATGTATATATATCATATATATATACACATATGGAATGTTCCGTTTCGAAGGCCCAGGTTATATATTTATCTGTATTTACAAATACAATTATTATATATTTATCTATATTTGCACATAAAATTATTACGCAAATTATGTATGTATATATAGATATAATTTTATATATATGTATATATATATATACATATACACATATATATGTATATACATATATATTTATATATATACATATGTGTATATATATATGGTTTATTCAGTTTCAAAGGGCCAGGATATATATTTATCTATATTTACACATTTACACGTAAAATTATTTCTGTTCTTAATGAACCAAATGCAGCGGATCAGGCGAAAAAAAAATTAGGATAGTACAGTAACCTCAATAATAAAACATTTTATTAGTCGTGTGAGCTATATAAATATATATATATATATATATATATATTTATTAATTATATTATATATATTTTAATATATATGTGTGTGTATGTGTGTGTGTGTGTGCGTGTGTGTGTTTGCGTATGTGCGTAACAGTTTCTGCCAGATACAGTTCTTATAAAAGTTGGGAACAATGAACCACAAGTTCCTTTATGGTATTTTTCACAAAAGAAATGCATTAATAAAGATCATTCAACCCAATGCTGCCATGTGATTGATTATTTTGCAGATATGTATCATAGACATATATATATATATATATACATATACATATACATATACATATATATATATATATATATATATATATATGTATATATATATATATATAATATATATATATATATAATATACATATATATATGTATAATATATATATATATATATATATATATATATATATATAATACATACCATACATACAACCATAATATTTATATATATATATACGTATATATATATATATATATTATATATATATATATATATCTACATATATATGTGTGTATATATATATATATATATATATATATATATATATATATATATATATATATATATATATATCACCAGACCCGATAAAAGTCATCTTCGATAAGGTTACTTTCCCTTCCTAAATCGTTTTTGGCTGATCATTCGCATTTGTTCCGTTATGAACAGAAAGTGGCATTTTGGATTTAATTTGCGTCATGATTTTATGTGTTAATATAGATGAATCATAACCTGGGCCTTCGAGATTGAATTTTATTCCTTAGAAATGGGGAGCACGAGATCTCCCGCACAGAGAGACTCATATTGAAAAAATATCTTTGAGCATTATCTTGTCTAGGTATGGTTAGGCAGAAGCAATTGCAATTAGAACCTGGAATTTGTTAACCAAGAAGATGAAATCAGAAGCATTTTAGATAGCAGCAGATGACGTAGCCGACAGCCTGCCAGACCAGAGCTGAGACCCAATTCTTCGAAAGTTTCCCAGCTAAGAAAACAGAGCCGCTACCGTCCGCAGAGGTGATTCAGGATGCAGGGGTCACAGGACTTGACACACACTGTGTTGATCATTCCATTCAGTTTTATTGGAAGGAGAATAATTCCACCTGGCCTGGCAATTTCCACATAGAAGCGAGATGAAACTCACTCTGACTGGTTTCTCGGAGCACAGTCCTCTTGATTCTATTTTGTCAATAGATGTACGATCGCTTTTATGTTTCAAAGACTATCCGCAAATATGGACAGACCGTTGAGAAAATGGGATGAAGATATCAGCAGCTCTGATACTGCAAAATCTGTACTCAAGGCATTTATCAGGGTTATTCCACAACATCTCATCTATCTTCTACATGAAACTTGACTTGAGAGATATGGAATTGACCGATTTAGGGAATAGAGCTGAAGTAGCTCCATCAAGTGCATTCAGTCAGCAAAGATTGTTCCCATAGAAAGTGAATTTCTTGTCAGGCAAGTGGTTATGCCGAACCAAAGGAATTAAGATAAACTTCCAGTATACTTGCATCTATTAATCCATTATTAAATATTCGCAGCCACTTAGCATATATATATATATATATATATATATATATATATATATATACATATATTTTTTTCTATCTATATATATGTATATACACACACACACACACACACACACACACACACATATATATATATATATATATATTTTATATATATATATATATATATCATACATACATATACATATGTAATCTATTGCCGGTAGCCTGAACCATGCGAAGTGCTTAGCCAAGTATTTGTAATGGTCTTTGACGATCCTATGTATCAATGTAAAAATATATATGTATTCATATATATATATATATATATATATATATACATCATATATATATGTATACTATATAGATGATATGATATATGAAATATAATATATAAATGTATAACATACTATACTATATATATACTATATATATATATATATATATATATATATATATCTTACATATATATATATATATATATATATGCGTATATATATATATATATATATATATATATATATATATCTATATATATATATATAGATATATATATATCAGAGATCCTTTCTGTTTATTGCCTTAATTTATAATATAAATTCTATCAGCTCATATAACTTCCTTGTGAATTATTGCTTACTTTCAGAAAGTACATTGATTGTTGAGCTTACTGATTGAATGTAATTTAAAAGCATGAGACAAGTTATTAAAACTTGAAAATGTATATCCTACCTTTTTTTATGCCTTATTTTCTCCTGCTAGAATATGTCAAATCTATTTGCAGTTTTGTTTCGCGTTCAGATTAGGGTCACAATAACATCAGAATAATGAAGTCCGTTGTAATATTGTCTTCAGAATATATCCCGATATGTAACTACCAATTACAATCGAAGAACTAGTTTCTACAGCATAGCTAATTCTAATTAATGTCAATTTACTTCTGAATAGTGAAAAATACCGATTCGCTCACGAGAAATAAACTGTGTAGACAGTTTTCTTGTAAATGAATTCTTCTCTTCAGGCGATTTGTGTGTCCGAATCAGGATTTGCGATAACAATTCAGTCGACGGTTATGAAATTATGTTTCATGGCTGAAATAAACTGCGAAGACTGATAGTTATTTATCTGAAGGCAAGGCACTTCCCATCAACACTGTCTTCCTTTCGATGTTACCTTCTTTCTACGCTTTCCGAGCCATGAGATGAGCGCAGCCTACCAAAGGACTCCGACCAGGGAATGATGGTCTAGCAAGGAGGTGAAAATCTCCATCTACTTCTTTTGAGTCAGCTTATTACTCGAGAATTCTTTGACGTTTTTTTACGTGGTTTTCGTCATACAAGATCAGTATACCATTGGAAGTTATATCCAAAAAGTACTTGCATCATTTTGCCGTCTCACGTCCTTTTCTTCACCCCAGTAGACGCCTGTACCCATTCACGACTGGGTCAGTTGGTGGGCTGCAGATCAAGATCGAACCTCAGACCTTCCGAATGCGAGCCTAGTACTCTAACGCCGAGCTACGTCACTCATCCAAACACACACACACACGTGGACACATTCACTCACCCACATATATACTATATATATATATATTTATATATACTATATATACATATATAGTGTGTGCGTGAGAGACACTACAGACTTTCATTAGACAGAACAAGCGCACAGTGACCGGCTAATAGTGAAGCGGAAATTGAAAATCTAAGGGACTCACATTATTCACTTTATTATCTAAGTAAATATGCAAACCTTTCTAGTCTTGATAGGTCATCTATTTGTTACGAAGGGTGTACGAAATTTCTAGCAAATTTTTACATTAACGTGAATAGAAGGCAAAATTATGAACATTAAAGTATAATACTTCTACTGAGAATATAATAATATTGGAAAATAATTGAAGACGAAGAATTCCTTGGTTACCCATTTCCTCTCCTGACGGAAGTTCCAGGAATTAAAATGGAATAAAGCAGAGAAAGGAAACTGAGCTTTCAGAAGGTCCTCCGCTGGTAAGCTGGTATTCAAATGTATTTGCCAACGATTAACCCTTCTGTTATTTGTCACATTCGCCTACAGTTTCCTCGTAGATAATTTAAATCACGTAACCTAACGTCTGTAACATTTACAATATGCTCCCTTGATCACCAGTGAAAGGAAATGCCTCATCAGTTACTCCCAACGGTAAGCACACACACGCCAGGCAGACACCTATTCGCAATCATCGCACAAAACTCTTAAATTTCCGAGGCTAATAAAGATAAGGGATGTGACCCTCCCGATGCCATGATGCGGACGGACCCTTTCTCAGAGGGAATGTGTGTCAGGGAGGGTGGCGGAGGGGCTAGGAGACGGGTGGGGGAAGGGCCCCATTTATGAAGGAGGATGCATCGGATGGGTGTGGGGGGGGGGGTGATGGGGGGGAAGGTGTTCTCGGAGAAGGTTGATCTGATGTTTTCCAGATTACCCCGCAACATCCACACTGATGTACTTACGCACATGCGCACACACATATCCTCCTCCGAAGACAGACTATCGTTCCTTTGTGCGCTCAGATAAACATGTTCATGCATATACATATTACACGCACCAATGCACAGGCACAGGCAGTCACAATGCATGCATAAAAGCTCCGTGTTTCTGCAGACATTCACTAGTGACTTCATGATGTGATACATGTGTGGCATTTTGATTACTCTAACCATCTTTCCATCGCTTAATGAGGCAGGAGAGACTCCCAAGCGAAAGAAGGCCAATGTATGAAGGAAGCGGTGAGCTGGTGGGCATCAAGGACGGCCATTTCAGCATCCCAAACAAAAGAGCATCAGTGGAAAGGTCCCTCAGGATGATCATCTTATGACGGAGGCTTTCAGGACCTGAACCAAGTAGAGCAGATCTTCCAATGCCAGATTTCTCATTAACATATTCAAGAAGCCTAATGGACCGATGTCTCTGCTTCACGTGGAAAAATGCAATATATTCTCATATTAATGAGTGCTGAGATTTAAACAAGACTGTTTGATGTTTAATGCAATCAGGATATCAAGAGCAAATGCAATACCGTGTTTTCTTCTTTCACTATTCCTTTCTTTATATTTTTAATGCAAATATTCTTAGAATTAAATGAAAAACAGAGAAATGCATTGACACATATACGGACTTATGGCTGATTTTTGTTATAAAATATGAATGTATGAAATCTGTCAGTAAATGTTTCCATTAATATTCACACTTGCATACATTGCTTTGAGAGACACTTTCGAATTTGTGTACTCAATATTTCGGTAATGAAAAATAATTTTTTTTTTTCGTATCAGAGTAAGTCCATCGACCTAATATCAAGTTCGTCGATACAAATTTTCTGTTACGAAGCCAACTAAATTTGCAGGGCCCTTGGATTCCCTGAATTCTATTCGTCGAAGGAAGAAACAAGAAAATAACCCACCCTGCACACACACATATACTTATATACATACATACTATATGTATCTTCTTACACAAATAGTAATGCCATGCATAGTTGCCATTTTATTATGCGAGCTCTTTGCTGCGTTCCTAATGATAAGAGTGTAACTCGTTCAGCATATTTCTCATCAGATAGAATAGTAACACATCAGCCTCTTGAATAAACAAAATGCTGCAGACATTCCCAAAGAGCAGAGCGTCCATCTTATGGAGGAGGAGCGCCTTGAAGATGAAAGGCGTCGTTCACACGGCTTAAAGAGTCTGGCTCAGGTACACAAACAAACATACAAATTACGGTCCCACGGATCAACAGTATGCATTATACCTAGGTATTCAGGCCCACACTCACATAAACACACACAACACATAAACACACAAGGCCGCCGGCAACCAGGGACAAGCCTATAATCAGCGTCCCGTGGTGGGTGGGGGGTGGGAGGCACCGGGGGAGAGCGGCGGAAATAGTTTAATAGTCTCCCGACGAATCGACTTTATTGCTTCATCGTCGCACCACTTGAAAGATGCTGTTTACGACCTTCAGGCGCATCCCACCTGGCCCTCGTGTAACTAACTACACATTTGCAAAAGGGCCCCTGAATAGGTAGTAGGAGGAAGGACTCCCGAGGAAAACGATCTCTTCTCTCTATGGGGCGCGTCAAGCATCGAAAATCAGACGACCAACCCTTTCCTGAAATTCAGACATAAATGGCTGTAAGAGAGCCACCATAACCGGCAGTATGATGACTACGAAAAGTAGGATATCAAGTTTGAATGGTTATAGGCCGTTCCAATTCCCGGGCAAAAGGCTAGCAGCGTTCGGCACCATGTGTGCGAACCGCCTCTTAAAATGTCGGATCTCTCTCGCTCTTTCTTGTTCCTGGCAAACCCTTTCATCAAGAGCCGTCCGTCGCTGAAAGCCGGCGAAGAAAGACACCGGCCGAAGCCTCCCCATCTTTACTGAGCTCCAGCAGTAGCTATTTCCTCCGTAGTAATCTTTCCTCCGCTTGTTTGCTCTTTTGAATACCGACTAACAACCGCGTACAGTAGTTAAATTATAATTATAGACAAAAAACCGCTTATGTGTATTTGTACTTGACCGTTCATTAGTTCATCCAGAAGCTCTTGGGTGTACAGCTCGGGGATCGCTAGGGGCGGTCGGCTACTTTAGCCATGTCAGTGATGGGCGGTTAAGTCTCGGCCCGGGCGGCTAATGACAGCCCTTAGCCGCCCCAACTCAGTGACACACACTCCCACAAATGACGCCCAAGACCAAACTTGGGGCGTGTGGCGTGTGCAGGCCGGCTCAGGATGTCGTATATCAGTCCGCTTACCTGCAAATGATGCACCGACAAGAGAGGTTATTGTGGCCGCTCTCGTAATGTTATGCTGATGGTTCTCTAATGACACACTCCGAGGCTATCCATCACTCCTATTTACATAGTGGCCGACCAAACCTCTCCCTCCCTCCCTTTCTCTCATTCTTCGGCCGCGTTGATGGAGTAGCACCGGCAACCCCTCCCCCCTCCCCCCCACTCACCCCTCCGTCTTCCCTTCTAACTCTTTCGCAAACAGGATCTCCGAATCGATTCCCTTCGGTTCGAAATGCTTGAACAGGTCTAGGCCACGAGATGCCTCGCAATGCTCCCCTTGTGCTCATTCGGTTTCGGATATTCTTACGAAATCTGTTCAATCCCGGTGGGCATTTCGGTGAGAAATAATCGCCACTAGCGCCCTTGCATTTCCAGGAGAGCGCCCTTGCATTTCCCCACTCCTGGCATTTATCGTCCCACTTCCGCTTGTTCTCTTCATACGCCTAACGATAGATACCCTGCTAAGGAAATTTCCTCTGACTGACCTCTGTCTGACGCTGAGCCAGAGAGCATCTAGTCGAGAAAGCTCATCATAATAGATAGACGTTTCTTTGAAAATGAAGGCTACAAAACTTCTTCATATTTACAAAACATTAAAATCACCAGAATCCAAGTTTACAATGCGAAAAAGTTCATGTGACAAGATGGCAAAAGGTTCAAAAGGAAAGAAAAGAAACAAATTTGAACCACGGATTAGAAATACAGCTAACCTATAAAATCACTTCTTATACCAAATCATTTCAAAAGATACGAGGACAATGAAACAGAAGCTCTTGAGCTGTAGCTGAAGTGAAGGCAGCTACTGAGACCAATATTTAATCTTGCATGGCTGTTATTTTCTGTCCATGAAGGCTCACACGAAAAGCACCATTAGTAAAAAAATAAATAAAATAAAGAAAGGAAAAGAAGTGCATGAAGAAAGGTGTACCCCTGATTTTCATAGCTGCAGGCAAGCATAAACACTCAAACACACTTATACATATATGTACATATATGTGGGTATATATTATGTATATATAATATATAATTCATAATAAACACGCACACACACACACACATATATATACATATATATATATATATATATATATATATATATATATATTGGTATAGGCATATGTATGTATTACAAGTTTATATTTGCCGGTATAAGTTCCCGCAGAAAGCATACAAAATCCAAGGACAGCAGAGATCAAGAAATCCATGCTGTCATGTATATTTATATATGTGTGTATATGTATAATATATATATATATATATATATATATATATATATATATATAACACACATATATATATATAATATAATATAATATAATATGCACTTATGTATTTCTGTTTACAGGGTCGTGGTTTTTTACCTTCTAATTTGAAGCTGTGTATGGCGACCTATCGAAGGTAATACGTTCATATTAACAGACTATTGGTGCCAATCAGACTTCAGACAACTCATGACGAGCAACGAAGAGCGAGAGCAAAATATGTGCACAAGAAAATATGATCAGAATCTGAAATTCAGTCATGACAGTGAATGATCACACGCTGCCAAAGTTTTATTGTAAGCATTATGAATACTTCAGACCCAAGATGATCTAAGCATTTTACCAGCAGTTTACGTGATGTTATCAAGAGACTGTTGAATAACTTGAGCGATGCCGCAGATGCACCTGGCGTAACAGGTCGACAGCATTCAAAGTAGCTGATATGAGTCAGTCTTGCTGCCTGAAATCTGCCGTTGAATTCAGGATTATCTTGAGTTAGACGGCTGGTATTAAAAGGCAGACTTCATGTTAGCTTTGCTTGAAATTTCGATAAACTTCACCACAGAATTAGTTTATGCTTGATAACTAGCTAATGTGATTTCTTACCAAATCGTCTTTTTATAGAAAGCGTTGCCTGACAGCATCAGAGAAATATTCTTTTGCGGTAGGGAACAATTTCAGCCGAAACTCGTTTAGACATTG
>NC_087213.1:44029535-44039535 GCF_015104395.2 Macrobrachium nipponense
AGGACGCGAATTTGGGAATGTTCTTCAGACAGCGTATAAGTAAACCAAGGTTTTAATTTTCTGATAAAGAAAACTAATTAGATAGCTTTGTCTGTCTGTCCGCACTTTTTTGTCTGGCCTCTGATCTTAAAACCTACTGAGGCTAGAGGGCTGCAAATTGGTATGTAAATCATCCACTTGATCATCCACCCTTCAGTCATCAAACATACCAAATTGCAGCCCTCTAGCCTCAGTAGTTTTTATTTTAATTAAGGTTAAAGTTAACCATTATCATGCTTCTGGCAACGCTATAGGCGCCAACAGCACAGGATACCACTGGGACGTGGCTGATAGTTTCATGGGTCGCAACTGAGAGTTTCATGGGCCGTGGCTGAGAGTTTCATACAGCATTATACGCGGTACAGAAAACTCTATTGCGCCGATGAAACTTCGGCGCATTTTTTACTTTTTTCTATGGAAACTGAAGTCTTGCTATATTTATACTCTTGTTCGCGCCAAGAAATTTTTTATTACTATGATTTATAAATATAAAGATTTCATTTAATTCTTCAGATTCAACTAGCTTCATATTCTGGTGCGTAATACTGCTGTTAATGTTGTCCTGATCTTTTTGCTCGTTTCCAAAATTGCAATGATATCTATCATATGTCACATGCTGTGCGAAAAATGGACTTGAATACGAAAGGAAGTGATCGCGAACGCAACACACCAACAGACACACACACACACACACACATACAAACACACGCACGGATGCCAAATGCCTTGGAAAAGAGGAAGGACACCGCCTACGCCTCCTCTATTCAGATCTATAATTGACCTCCGTTTTTCCTGCTGCAGAACAATCCCAGCTCATCACAACAGATGCACTTTACTCAATGAACAGCGTCTGCAGCTGCGTGAGATGCATTCAAGCCAGTAAAGAAGCAAAGAGTGTTATCATTGCCAATAATTCATCCTTGCTTTTGTGTCTCGCTAACGTAGATCCATCCTCCCTTTAGGAAATCTCTCGTCAATAGATTCGTGGTCATACGGTAATAATGATTTTGTCAAGTGTCAACCAGTGATCGTAAATAATTGCGCTTATATTAATGACCATAACAGCATCAGCACGGACACCAATAGTAGTCGTCGAGGCGGTAAGAGTAGCGGTGAAAAATATTGATTCTTGTCTGGCATTTCGACTCTTCCGTCGTGCTAAATTAAGAAGCGCTTTTCTCTCTCTCTGGTGATATTAGGATACTGAACTGCAACGCTATACATGACACATCAGCAAATGCAAAACACGATGTGCTACACAAAGCACGCTGCTTATATTGAACAACAATTCATGCCGAAGTGCTGATCATTAAACTGTTAAAAGTGCAGTATGTCTTCTTCATAAGCATCGTAATTAACAATGATCCCTCCATGCGCCAATGTCTCTTACCCACAACAAAATCATATCACAGAATAGACGTCGAGGCAACGAGGACAGGGTAAAAAGAAGAAGAAAAAAGAAGGGGTAGGGGTGGGTGGGTGGGTGGTGGGTGTGCGGGTTGATCCGATGAATGGAAATAACGATGTTTCCCACAACTTGCAGAGTAATTTCACCGTTGTTGCAGAATCGTGCGCCCTGCCAAGCCTCCCTTTGCTACGGTCAGATATGAAAAAGCCACTTTCGCCACCGAAAACATAGTTTGTTCGAAGCAATAACAAAACCTGAATCTGGCGATAGCACTCTTTCTTATTCGCATGAACCGAAGCTACGACACTTAATTAAACAAAACGTGATTAATTACAATTTTCATAAAGACGCCGAGAAAAAAGGAAAAAGTTTCTCACGCAATGGCCCTTTATGAATTATGTCATGAACAAGGGCACTTCGTGAAGTATGTAATAACATGATTAGTAAAAAAAAAAAAAAAAAAAAAAAAAAAAACAGGAATTATCACAGCTTCAACTGCCTTAATTATCGTTACCATTTTATCGCTAACACTTATTAAGTGTACGACATTGCTCTGGGATGCCTGATTGAGAAACGGGGAGACTTATTTAATGTTACGAGAGAGAGAGAGAGAGAGAGAGAGAGAGAGAGAGAGAGAGAGAGAGAGGTACTGTAGTGATGATACCAAGGCATGATGGAACTACAGTGAATGCTGATGCTGTAACCGAAGCGACGATTCATCCTCAACGACTTCAGAACGCCACGGAAATAGACGATGACCAAAATACACGAGTGTGTGGAAATCAAACGCCGCACCAGATGAGACTGAAATACTGAATCTTAAGTCAAGGTCAAAATAAAGGCGAGCATAATTTCTTTTAAATTTGTAGTGATAAACAACCAAATGGCTATATTCTATTACAAAAAAGTGAACCAGTTGTTGCAACAAGTGAAAATTTTCGCGTTGTAAGTAAGAATAAGATGCATGACGTGAAACATGTAAAGAAGTGCTTTAGTACGATAAAAGCAAAGGATTTAGTGTGGGTGGGGGAAATATATTTTGAAAAAAATAAGATTTGTTTAAATTTAACAGTGAACCGGTTCATAGAGCTTCCTCGTGAATAAAAAGAAAAAGTCCGTAAGGTAATACAATATTACTTCATAAGGAAGGACAACATATGTCTGGTATAAAATCAGAAACAAACAAGTTTTACGTTTATAAAGAAGAACACTTTAATATCTATGAATAATGATCTTCCAAATTTAAGTACAGATGAAATGTCAGTAATGAGAATAGAGAAACTTCTTATTACTGATTTTTTTTTGTAATCCAGGCTACTAAAACGCCAAATTTGAGTACAGAGGAAAAGTCAGTAATAAGAAGAATAGAGAAACTCCTATACAAAATAAATGCAGCTTGAATAGCCATTATTTTCAGTAAACCTTGTATTAATGAAGGTTTTCTTCCAGCATATACTAATAATAATAATAATAATAATAATATTAATAATAATAATAATAATAATAATAATAATAATAGTATCAACAAACAATTATGTAAAATAAAAGGATGCATCAAGTAAAATAGATTACAGTGTACAAATAAAGGATATGAGATACTAGAATTAAAACTGACCTGAAAGCAATAACTAAAGAAAACGAGAACCACAAACAAACTAAATAGAATCATCAAAGGAAATTCCTCAGCAAATAAATTAAAAAAGAATAAAAAAAACACTTTAAAGTGTAAATTGTGAACTGGATAGCTTAATGTTCATGTCTGTGGTTAATAATATATGGTAATTAGGAGCTAAGACTAGAGATAACAGAGAGTGTAGGGAAGAATGGTTTAAAATTATGCTGTGTAAAGTAGTGTTTGACCTCAGAATGATTGTGATTACTGGATAGCTCTTTTATGTGGAGGGTTTCGAAAACGGACTTGATTGTCAATGTTGTTTGACCAGGGATCCTAAAACCACTGATTTCTAAATTATATCAGGACGATTATGGAGCGGAGTCTGATGGCACTATTTTAGTTTTTGCTCGAAGGAAAATCTGAGAGTAGGTGCCACACTTAATAGGTGCTTAGCGCCATCAACCAAGTTCATGATTCCATTATGAAAAAAACCAGAGAGATATCAAGGTCATTTTGAAAGACAAATTGTTAGAGTATTTCACAAAGAATTTTTGTAGCATTGAAAGCAAGGTATTCTAGATGAAAATGTAT
Source organism: Macrobrachium nipponense (assembly GCF_015104395.2). Taxonomy (NCBI): domain Eukaryota; kingdom Metazoa; phylum Arthropoda; class Malacostraca; order Decapoda; family Palaemonidae; genus Macrobrachium; species Macrobrachium nipponense. Next base: position 44,033,189 of record NC_087213.1, read on the forward strand.
GTAGTTCTGGATTTGTTGTAATGTTTTTAATAATAATAATAATAATAATAATAATAATAATAATATCCTTTATTTCGGTTCAGGGCCATATACAATGAACATATAAAATACACAGTAACATACACAATCTAGATATATGAGTCAACATGATAGGAAAAATTAGTAATCGGCACTTATCCACAAAATAGCTGAGGTAGCATAAAAGATAGTAATCATAATACTGGTAATAGTAATAATATTGGTGAGAAAAAAAATGCATTGAGAGTTATAACAGTTAGTGCACAAATTATATAGCTTAAATTTCACTAGAGACCTTAGGTGGTTACAGTAGTCTGGTCCAGAGGGCTAAATACATAAATTGAATGTGTAGTATATATATATATATATATATCTATATATGTATATATATATATATATATATATATATATAAACTTTAACTTGATAGTAATCACAGAAATAATGAAAAAATAAAATATCAGCAATAAATATAGTAATGACAAAATCTGCAGATGACATCTTGCTAATACAGAGATTAAGTCCTTTAGGGGACAAAGGCCTCATTTTCCCATCTTTCCCACAATTTAGATCTTCTTCTTGCTTCACTCCTTAGGATGCTTTGTATGAGGGAGTTGCCGCTGTTTCTCACTCGGGTTACCAGGCTGGACATTGTTCGCCTTACAATGATTTTTAAATTGTCCAGGTGGTTTTCTAAGAACATCTGTGTGGCGGAGTGGTAGCGTGGAGTGTTTGTGAGGCGTCTCAGAATGTCATTGTGCACAACAGTGATACGTCTCATGGTCTCTCGGGTATAGTTCGTCCAGAGGGAACACCCATAGACACTGTAGCAGTACGAGCGGAAGAGCAGCAGTTTCACGTCTCGGTGACAGAAGGCAAACCTCCTTGCAATCATGTTGCCAGTTGCACATAGTTTACGACGCCTCTGTTCAATGTCTGCCGTATCTTTTAGGTCGTCGGTAATAATGTGACCCAAATACGGAAATTCGCGCACAAATTCCAGCCGATGGTTTCCGAGGAAAATTTGTGGTTCTGCAATATGCTTAAGCGATCTCGGGAGCAGCCACATGCACTGGGTCATGGTTTCGTTGTAGATTATATCAAATTCCTCTGCATTTTGGGCAAGTAACCTGGTAAAGTACAAGATTACTTGCGTATATACTGTAGGAGGGTGAGTCCTTTACGCGAAACAGTCTTCCTAACGTATGAGCACGGCGTCCCAAAGAGCTTCCGCCTTGTATAGTACTAGCACCACGGAGCAGGTGACGCGCAGGTAACAAGCCCAAGTAACACCGATTTTTATAAAACTGACACTCATTAGTGAACGGCAAGAAACAAACATTACTTTTTAGTGAAAGAGGATAATAAAGTTTCTGTACGGGACAATATAATCTAAAAATCTGTTGCAGTTGCATAGAGAACGATCAATTATTTATTCACGAAATAATTCTCTACGAATCAGTCTACTTCAGCCATCGCAGATTCATCTTGAAGCAGAAAAGAAAGTAGCGCAAATGGACTTCACACCAAATCCTGTCGCTGTCATATACCATGTGGTCAAAATCTTTACCAAGAACGAAACGGCAGTCCTCATCACCCTCACTCAGCAGTCGAAGTGTCCCAATTTAAAACAAATCTCCAGTCCACCCTTTCATTTCTAATCTTAACATACCCTTATAGCTTTTAACCCGGGATATGACCATGAAGCTCTTAAATCTAATGTATATGCTTTATTGGGTATTTTCTTTAATTAATTTGCTAAATAATTAACTTCGTTGATTCTGTTTAGTCTGTAATCTCTCTTTTATGTTAGGTTCAATTACTAGCCTCTTACGTTAATTAGTTGCAAACTGGCATTTATTTTATTTAATGTATACTTTTATTTTACATCATCATATTCAAACTCTTTGAATTATTTGTTTTCATTTGAAGTTATATCTAGTTAACGTTATCGTTCTATTACTATTTCATTGTATTTCTCATATCTTTAATGGATAACTACCTCTGACATTGGGAAATGTAAAGCATTCCTCAAAGCTCGGATGTGCCTCTTTATAGTATAAGCCTCCTAATATATATATATATATATATATATATATATATATATATATATAATATATATTAGGAGGCTTATACAAAATAAATACTGAGCTCGAAAAGCTTGAAGGAATATTGTAAAAGTGCTTTATCTAATGGCACATTCATCTTTTTATGTTCATACAGGCTGCAAATATGCTAGAATATATATATAATATATATATATATATGTATATACCCTCCTAATATATACTATATATATGTATAAGCCTCCTAATATATATATATATATATATATATATATATATATATTAGGAGGCTTATACATATATATATATATATATATATATATATATATATATATATATATATATATATATATAATATATATATATATATATATATATATATTAGGAGGCTTATACATATATATGTATATATTAGAAGCTTTATATATATATATATATATATATTATATATATATATATATATCTATTCTAGCATATTTGCAGCCTGTATGAACATAAAAAGATTAATGTGCCATTAGATATAGCACTTACAATATTCCTTCAAGCTTTTCGTGCTCAGTATTTATTTTGAAGTGCATTGGAGTACAGGTACCTATTACGTGGTAATAACACTCGGTGCAACAATTCAATGATAATAATTGAAGTTAACACTTTTCAAAAAATAACAAAAGAGTGTATACACGACTCGTGTACATCACGATTTAAACTTATTTGTTTATTTCATAAAGAAGTAGAATTTTAAAAATAATTCGTAAGATTTAATGGGTTCAGTGAAAATATCTTTTATGACTAATTACGCAAATTTTTGAATAAAAACTATTAACCAATTAAAAAAGAGAAGCCCTGAAAGTAATGCTTTAGACTTTAGGTTTCATTATGTATTAAAGGCGTTAACCAAACATTAGGTCAGAGCGGAGAGAGCCATTGTAGGTATTCTAACCACACACCAAAACTATTATTATGCTACAACTATGACATACAAAAATAGAGAGATATTGCTAAGTGGTCTGCGTTCATCTCTTATTTAAAAATTTACGCGTCCCAGATGCAGTTTGGAATATATGGGTTCAAGCATTAAGAATAATTCACTTCGAATCATCCAACACAGCTGTTAGTTCACAGCCTGTCGCAACAATGGTCAGACCCCAGCAATCAGTAATATGGAACCTTGGTGAAAATGTGTGTAACGAGACCATACATAGAGAGGTTTTAAAACACTGTTAACATCCGGAGATAAACAATAACTTAGAATTATAGATTCACTATTAATTAGATAAGATATGGTAGCCTTCAACCTTCATGGCAGTTCATTTCCATCGCGCATGATGTAAACACAGCTGATTCTTTAATTAAGCTTTACTCAGTTTTTGCTTTTTAGTTTTTAGATTTTGAACGTTCATTGTTTTTCTTGTCTTAATTTCCCATAGTATAAATCTTAGCCGTTTCTAGATCTTTCTGCTCTTTTTATCTGACCTTGCAGATAACACCCGAGTAGGAGGAGCCGTCAAATTCAAGAAAGAAATCGGTCTTGGTTGTTGCTCGACCTGAAATCTGAGTCAGTCACCGTCACTTTGCAGGACATTGAGTTTCACCGGCTTATTTTCATTTAGGGGGACCATTGTGTAAAGATGAGCAAAATCCAAAATAAAAGTGATTGTTTTCAAGTGAAATTTTCATTTCTTGCTTTCATTAGAGAAAAGAGGCAGTTATATATTATCTGCTGTTTCTAATAAAATGATGTAAAAATACTTTCATTTTCATAACAACAGCTAATAATGATAATCATAACACTGACACAATTATTATGACTATCAATTAGAATATGATAACAATGAAATCGATTTAGGGATGTGTTTGATTATTTGTGGGCCTCAAGTCTTTCCACTAACCTATAAACACTGGGGCAACTGGGCTGTGCTGCAGAGAAGTACGTTTTGATTCCACATTTTAATGAATGACATGACGATTATCAAAACGGCTGGGCAAAAATACACTTTGCAGACGATGGCCATTTCCCCTCGTTTGATATTTCGACAGATCTGCGCGGAGCAGAACATCAAGTCAGCATTTGGGCAAATCACAGTGGGTCTTTGATGAGTCTTTATAGGCTCGTTTGGAGGAATTCAGACTTCACGCGGTCGACTTTCAAACCGGTGAACCCGAAGGCAGTTTTTCCTGTGTTTTTCGTTGCCGTCGCGATTTTCGCTGCATGTCAGTCCACTCACTCTCTGAAAATGATCGCCAGAGCGCGTTTGAATCGTCACAGGTGAGAAAACTGAAGTAGCAAGAAAACTTTTCATGTCCTTTGGAAACCTGATACACCAGCCACACGCTGATGAAAAGAAGATTTAAGAAGAATGGAGAACCCTCTATATAAATTGAAGGCCATGGAAACATCCATTAATTTTAATAATAATAATAATAATAATAATAATAATAATAATAATAATAATAATAATAATAATAATAATAATAATAATAATAATAATAATAATAAAAAAAAATAACATGTGCTTTCTAAACTGTAAGAAACTTGTATTCTTCTAAGCTGTATGCCTGGTTTAGGTTAAGAATTATGGCATCATTCCTTAAAACTAATAAAAATTTAGCAGAAAAATCGCGAAAATGATTGATTCAAATGACTAAGGATCTTAGCATTGCATCTAATTTCATTTCTTGAAAAGCTTTGCAATTTCATATTTTAATCTGAAATTCCGAAGATCTACATTGATCATCTACTACAATCGATGATATTACTTATTTCTACCGGTGTACAAGTAATGTAGAAATGATGTGAACTCATCTTCTTGGCCCGGTTTCGAAAGAAAAATAAGAGTTTGGAATCTTCTTATTGGCGTAAAATACTTTGTTGAAGACATAAGGAATTTAACCATACATAGGCATTCCCATTAGCATTTTTTCATGATTTTATGGACACGCGTCCAAGTGAGTATCTTTAAACCTAATTTGTATTCTCAATTTATTTTACAAAATTTAGGGAGAATTAAATTACATACACACAGGGCATATGGAACAATATTAGTTACCGCGATTCCATTACAAGCTTCTGCATTGGTATAATGATAATGACAATCATCATCACTATCCGCATACGCGCTACTATGACGATAATTCTTTATTAAAGATGACGCTAACAGTAATATTTACTATCACTGGCATCACAATAATTACCTGTCTAATCAAAATATTATTTTTAGCTGCTACTTCTGAACTCATAACCACCTTTGATGGCGAAGTTCTCAATTGTCAATAGTGGTCTTGACGATTAAAACTTCGGAAACAATATTAAGGGTAATGATATAATTTTTATTAGTATTCTACATGATAATAATAATAATAATAATAATAATTACTGATACTACTATTCAAAACGCTATTGCTGCTATTTTTGATACAGTTAGCAGAGTTAGAAGAAAAAATAACTTTGCTTTTCTTTTCAATACTGTTTTCATACGAGTTCTGCTCCTGCTACGAGTCGTTTAGAAAATATCTACTTTAGTGTACATATCATAGGAAAAATAAATTACACCCACACGTTTTATATATAAATATATAATTGTATATATATACACATATATTATACACACACACATACACACACACACACACACACACACACACACACATATATATATATATATATATATATATATATATAATCTATATATATATATATATATATATAGAGAGAGAGAGAGAGAGAGAGAGAGAGAGAGAGAGAGAGAGGAGGGAGAGGCAGTATTTTCCCTTCCTAATCAAGGGGTAATGTCCAAGAGAAATAGCCCCAAAAATCAAATTGGCGAAAGACGCTATTATCAGTATATCCTTAATTACTGTTCGTTTAAAAATGCATGACATCATCTCTGCCCGTTTCTTCATAAACCTAAGCACTCATATAAAGTACACAAGCGATAATATGTAGAACAGATTGTAATTGATATGCTTACTTAACCTGGCAAGGAGCTATATTAAACACATGCGTACATGTGTCCTAGTATAGGATATGTTCTGCATGTACTAGTTGTTGAAAGACTTAAAGAAAGGGTATCCAACCTTTGAAAGTGCTGCTTGGGGGTGTGTGTTTCGATTATGTCTTCGAGAACGAGGACTTCCGGCATCTGGTCACAGCAAAATTTGCGAGGCCTTCGGCAGCAGCTGCCAGGCGCTGTAAAATAGGCGAAATCTGTGCCCGAACTTCTTTCAGTGAACACTTCGTTCGCATTTGTGTGTGTGTGCGAGACTGG
>NC_087213.1:44044535-44047035 GCF_015104395.2 Macrobrachium nipponense
GGGGGGGGGGGGTGGCGGCGGCGGACGCAAGTTCTTACCTTGATCACTGTGAGTAGATTATATGGGTTCAGAGGTCACATCACAAACAAGCAAATGTAGGTGATGTACTGTGCCACAGCGGAAGAGTTCAGAAATACCTTTTTCGGATCTTTCCCAGATTGTGGCTCCAAGGGCTTTGGGGGTCGTTATCTATGTAGGACTAATATTTCCTTGGGGTTCATTATCTTTATGATATTGACAGTCTTTTGTTGATGTTTCTACGGTCATCCCCAACAGGCTTGTACCAAACACCCTTAAAGGTCACTATGTAGGAAACTTCCATTTTTTTAATTTGAAAAGGTTTTGAGATCGAACAGGGAAGCGAAACATTCGCTCGTTTTCAAGGAAGTGTGCCGGACAGAATTTTTGAATATTTTAGAAGAGAACATTTGTCTTACCATACAAGGAACCAAATCATCCACTGTGTCGATGCTGTTCACTTATGTTTAGAAAAATGTTCGGCAATGTCTCAAGTTACCTTTCCGACAACTTTATGAACATCTTTTTTAAACCTAAATTGCTCTGCTGCATAGTACCTAAATCAGCACTGAATATTTTGGTTCTCTGTATGGAACGACAAATAAATCTACAAAAATGGTTTTTCTTCGTAACAGATATGACTGCTGTAACTGACAATTAATGAGAGAGCTGACCTTCACCTCTCAAGCAGGATTTGGACTCGTTTTTTACGAGTTGCAAGTGTTTTCCCGCAGTGGGGTTGGTAAAGCTGTGGACAAAACTAAATCTTCTTTAAACCTGAAGTTTAGTTCCCTCATTTGATTGTCAGTGACAACATGGATATGTCATTTTATTGGTAGAAACTGTCTTTATTTAGACAAACGTTCCAAGTAGAGAAATGGAATCCTCAGAATTTTTCCACTCTCTGATGGCATTTTTTTCGTCCCACCTGTACCTAATCTGCGTACTTGCATGGAAAGAATGTTCTACACTTATGTTAACAGTAAGAAATGATATCCTTAGAGATGTTAGTCATCGCACGGGTTACTCCCCTATGAATAAGAGTTTTCAGCATTTAGGGAACATTGCAGAAAATGCAAGATGACATCCAGCCTGAGGGCTTTTCTGTCATCGTTCAAACACCAAAATGGTTATACTCGGTCATTGTAACCATTATATATAAGACAGTCCGTCCTTTCGGTTGAAGTATCAAGAACGAGCCGCCACTGTAAGAAAACCTCCCCGACATCAGTTGGTTCTTTTACCTATGATGACTTTTCATGAGCAATACACAGTATTACTCACTTCTATCGGGAATGAAGCTCGCTCTTTCTTTCTATTACAGCGCTACCTTTATCTTTTCTCCTTTATTATCCGCGGATTCTCAAATTACATATAATTTTCAAGCTTGATGTGTTTTTCATGCATGAAGATGCCTCCTGAAATACTGGACTATGCTTTCACCTACGCTAAGTTTTCGCCACTTTCTCATCCATTCAACCATTCTAACTTTAGACAGACTTCGCTGACAATCAGTTTTAAATATATTACCTTTATTCTTTATTTTGCATTCAACATCCACACATGCCAAGGAGAACTGGTTTGTTGATCATTTCATGCCAATCAATTTTTGCCTCTGTGGACATCCTCTTCTATTTTAAACTTTGCAGAGACCCTGGTGCTATCTTCTTCGCTTCATCTATTCAGAGAATAACCTCTTCTCTTGTCTTACTAACTCAACTTGATCCTTTCTAACACTCCAGGCTTCATTTACTGACTGCCATTTATCATCGTAACCTTCCTATTGCTACCTATTCGCATTAAAATTTCCCCTCCTGTAAACTGTTTCAGACTTTCGCTACCCTTTGTAACTTTTCTTTGCTATTACTAATCGATATAAAGTCAATTGCCAACATTAACCATACAAACCTCATTCACGAACATTTGTTTTATCAAAAACATTTTTCTTGCATTTTCTGTTCTTTCTCTGGCCCTCCCTTCACTTCATTCAAAAGGATATTAATGCACTCTCATTTAAAATTCACTGCTACAGCATTCATGCAATCTTATGTCCTTTCATTAGCTATAAAGATTTTCATCACATGTGTCGAAGCATTTTCTGTACCATTCATCCGCAACACTCTTCATGTTGTATTTGTCATTTCTAGATCTCTTGTCCAAATTCACATTGTCTTATCCAGTGATCTAAGCCAAAATCGTGCCATATCCCCTTCTTAATATGACCTTATAATTACAGTAACCAATATTCCTTTTTCCCTCAAACAGAAAAAGAATATGTTCCTCTTACCAATGTCTGTGAGCTCATACTACAGTAGATTTACCTTATAGTCATTCCAGTGGCTCAGTTGTAGTACCACCACGATAATGAAGCGTTTTCCTTCCATTCATCTTAAAGTGCCTTTTTTTTATCTTCTGTTTTTAAACTAGTCTGGTTTTCTAACACTTCTACCACTTATTTTACGAGCATTCACAAATTTACACA